>NW_011476512.1:2426-4208 GCF_000754665.1 Bison bison bison | reverse complement strand
GCATATAAGTTAAATAAGCAGGGTGACAATATACAGCCTTGACGTACTCCTTTTCCTATTTGGAACCAGTCTGTTGTTCCATGTTCAGTTCTAACTGTTGCTTCCTAACCTGCACACAGGTTTCTCAAGAGGCAGGTCAGGTGGTCTGGTATTCCCATCTCTTTCAGAATTTTCCATTTTATTTTGATTCACACAGTCAAAGGTTTTGGCATAGTCAATAAAGCAGAAATAGATGTTTTTCCAGAACTCTTTTGCTTATTCAATGATCCAGTAGATGTTGGCAATTTGATCTCTGGTTCCTCTGCCTCTTCTAAAACCAGGTTGAACATCTGGAAGGTCACTGTTCACGTATTGCTGAAACTTGGCTTGGAGAATATTGAGCATTACTTTACTAGCGTGTGAGATGAGTGCAATTGTGCGGTAGTTTGAGTATTCTTTGGCATTGCCTTTCTTTGGGATTGGAATGAAAACTGACCTTTTCCAGTCCTGTGACCACTGCTGAGTTTTCTAAACTTGTGGGCATATTGAGTACAGCACTTTCACAGCATCATCTTTCAGGATTTGAAATAGCTCAATTGGAATTCCATCACCTCCACTAGTTTGTTCGTAGTGATGCTTTCTAAGGCCCACTTGACTTCTCATTCCAGGATGTCTGACTCTAGGTGAGTGAACACACCATCATGAATATCTGGGTCATGATGATCGTTTTTGTACAGTCTCCTGTGTATTCTTCCCACCTCTTCTTAATATCATCTGCTTCTGTCAGGTCCATACCATTTATGTCCTTTATCAAGCCTATCTTTGCATGAAATGTTCCCTTGGTACATTTAATTTGGTATATCTAATTTTCTTGACGAGATCTCTAGTCTTTCCCATTCTGTTGTTTTCCTCTATTTCTTTGCACCGATCGCTGAGGAAGGCTCTCTTATCTCTCCTTGCTGTTCTTTGGAACTCTGCATTCAAATGGGTATATCATTACTTTTCTGCTTTGCTTTTTGCTTCTCTTCTTTTCAAAGCTATTTGTAAGGCCTCCTCAGACAGCCATTTTGCTTTTTTGCATTTCTTTTTCATGGGGATGGTCTTGATCCCTGTATCCCATACAGTGTCACAAACCTCCATCCATAGTTCATCAGGCACTCCCTCTATAAGATCTAGTTCCTTAAATCTATTTCTCATTTCCACTGTATAATCATAGGGATTTGATTTAGGTCATACCTGGATGATCTAGTGATTTTCAACTTTCTTCAATTTCAGTCTGATTTCGGCAATAAGGAGTTCATGATCTGAGCCACAGTCAGCTCCTGGTCTTGTTTTTGCTGACTGTATAGAGCTTCTCCATCTTTGGTTGCAAAGAATATAATCAATCTGATTTTGCTGTTGGCCATCTGGTGATGTCCATGTGTGGAGTCTTCTCTTGTGTTGTTGGAAGAGGGTGTTTGCTATGACCAATGCATTCTCTTGGCAAAATTCTATTAGCCTTTGCCCTGTTTCATTCTGTATTCCAAAGCCAAATTTGCCTGTTACTCCAGGTGTTTTTGACTTCCTACTTTTGTATTCCAGTCCCCTATAATGCAAAGCACATTTTTTTTGGATGTTAGTTCTAAAAGGTCTTGTAGGTCTTCATAAAACTGTGCAACTTCAGCTTCTTCAGCGTTACTGGTCGGGGCATAGACTTGGATTACCTTGATATTGAATGCTTTGCCTTGGAAATGAACAGAGATCATTCTGTCATTTTTGAGATTGCATCCAAGTACTGCATTTTGGACTCTTTTGTTGACTATG
>NW_011476512.1:0-2014 GCF_000754665.1 Bison bison bison | reverse complement strand
TTCTTTCTGGAGTTATTTCTCCACCGATCTCCAGTAGCGTATTGGGCACCTACTAACCTGGGGAGTTTATCTTTCAGTATCATTATGCTTTCATTATTCAGTTTGCATGATAAAATAAGCTAATTGGCTTCTAATGGATAAAATAAGTAAAAATAACTTTCTATGTTGAAGTCTATAACTCTAGACTATAACTGTAACTGTAGTCATATATTCATTAGATACATTTCTAAGTGAATTCCATTGAAATCTAAAATATACTTGTAGTATATCATAACACAGAATATACTAAGTATTAAAAACTATATTCCTGATTGAAGATGATTCAAAGAAATGGAAAGATATTCCATGCTTTTGTATTAGAACTATTAATATTTTTGAAATGACTGTACTTTCCACTAGTCATGTATGGATGTGAGAGTTCAACCTTAAAGAAAGCTGAGTGCCAAAGAATTGATGCTTTTGAACTGTGGTGTGGAGAAGACTTTTGAGAGTCTCTTGGAGATCAAAGAGATCAAAGCGATCTATAAATAGATCTACAAATCTACAAAGATCTACAAATCTACAAATTTTAGATCTACAGATTGTAGATCTACAAGTCTACAAAGAGATCTACAAAGAGACCTACAAATTTACAAAGATCTACAAAGATCAAAGAGATCTACAAAGAGATCAAACCAGTCAATCCTTAAAGAAATCAGTCCTAAATATTCATTGGAAGGACTGATGCTGAAGCTGAAGCTCCAATACTTAGGCCAACTGATGGGAAGAACTGACTCATTAGAAAAGACCCTGATGCTGGGAAAGATTGAAGACAGAGGATGAGATGGCTGCATGGCATCACTGATTCAATGGACATGAGTTTGAGCACATTCCAGGAGTTGATGATGGACACTGCTGTGCTGCAGTTTATAGGGTCACAAAAAGTTGGACATGACTGAATGACTGAACTGAACTGAACCCAATGCATGCATGCTAACTTGTTTCAGTTGTGTCCAACTCTCTGCAACCCCATGGACTACAGGCACCAGGCTCTTCTGTCCATGGGATTCTCCAAGCAAGAATACTGGAGTGGATTGCCATTCCCTTATCCAGGGTGTCTTCCTGACCCATGGATTGAACCCACATCTCCTGCATTGCAGGCAGATTCATTACTGTCTGAGCCAGCAGGGAAGCAATCTATCCAAAGCAATCTACAAATTTAATGTAGATTAAATTATCAAAGTTCCTATCAAATTACCCATAACAGTTTTTCACAGAACCAGAACAAATAATCCTAAAAGTTATAAGGAACCACAAAAGACACAGAATTGCCAAAGCAATCTTAAGGTAAAAGAACAAGGTTGGCAGTATAACCATCCCAGACTTCAAACAATACAAAAAGCTAAAGTAATGAAAACAGTATGGTTTTGGCACAAAAACAGAAATCTATATTAAAGGAAAAAAATAGAGTCCAGAAATAAACCCACACAGCTCTAGACAATCTTTGACATAGGATACAAGAATGTACAAAGGAGGAAAGACAGTCTCTATAGTAAGCATTGTTGGAAAATCTGTACAGCTGCTTATAAATCAATGAAGTTAGAAAATTCCCTTAAATCATACATAAAAGTAAACTCAAAAGGGATTAAAGACTTAAATATAAGACATGACACCATAAAACTCCTAGAAGGTAACAAAGGCAAAACATTTCCTGACATAAATTATAGCAATATTTTCTTAGATCAGTCTCCAAAGGCAGAATAAAGAAAACAGTAATTAAAAAATAAGACTTAATCAAACTTATAATATTTGCACAGCAAAGGAGACCTCAAAAAAATTAAAAAAATACAGTCTATGGACTAGGAGAAAATATTTGCTAATTATTTGATCAACAAATGATTAATTTCCAAAATATACAAAGAGCTTGTGCAGTTCTTAGGCTTCCCTGGTGGCTCAGACAGTAAAGCATCTGCCTGCAATGCGGAGACCTGGGTTTGATTCCTGGGTCTGGAAGATCCCCTGGAGAAGGAAATGG
>NW_011476511.1:15047-16074 GCF_000754665.1 Bison bison bison | reverse complement strand
TCACAGCTGATATCCAGGATTATTGTCTGCTAATTGGGTGATTTGTGCCTGCTCAGCTCTTTGATTATTGCCTCCTGATGCACATCATCAGTGCATGATAGCCATGTTACCAGTGCATGATCAGTCACGAGGTCAGTGCATGATCAGCCATGGGATCAGTGCATGATCAGCCACGTGATCACTGTATGATCAGCCACATGATCAGTGCATGATCAGCAACCTGATCATTGTATGATCAGCCACGTGGTCAGGACATGATAGCCAGGTTATCAGTGCTTGATCAGCCAAGTAATCAGTGCATGATCAGCCAAGTGATCATTGCATACACATTCACATGATCATTGTATGATCAGCTTCGTGATCAGTACATGATCAGCCACGTGATCAGTGCATGGTCAGGCACGTGATCAGTGCATGATCAGCCACGTGATCAGTGCATGGTAGCCAACTTAACAATGCATGATAGCTACGTGATCGGTGTATGCTCTGTCACATAATCAGTGTATGATGAGCCACGTGATCAGTGCATGATCAGCCATGTGATCAGAGCATGCACAGTCATGTGATCAGTGTATGATTTGCTTCGTGATCAGTGCATGATTAGGCACGTGATCAGTGCATGATCAGCCACTTGATCAGTGCATGATCAGCTATGTGATCAGTGCATACACAGTCACGTGATCAGTGTATGATCTGCTTCGTGATAAGTGCATGATCAGCCACATGATCAGTGCAGGATCAGCCACCTGATCATTGTATGATCAGCCACAAGGTCAGTGCATGATAGCCAGGTTATCAGTGCATGTTCAGCCAAGTGATCAGTGCATGCACAGTCACATGATCATTGTATGATCAGCTTCGTGATCAGTACATGATAAGCCACGTGATCAGTGCATGATCAGCCACGTGATCAGTGCATGATCAGGCACCTGACCATTGTATGATCAGCCATGTGATCAGTGCATGATAGCCAACTTAACAATGCATGATAGCTACGTGATCGGCGTATGCTCAGTCACATAATCAG
>NW_011476511.1:14459-14707 GCF_000754665.1 Bison bison bison | reverse complement strand
AGGATAGCTACGTGATCAGTGTATGATCAGCCACGTGATCAGTGCATGATCAGGCTCGTGATCTGTGCATGATCAGCCACGTGATCATTACATGTTCAGCCCCATGATCAGTGCATGCACAGCCACGTGATCAGTGTATGATCAGCTTGGTAATCAGTGCATGATCAGCCACGTGATCAGTGCCTGATCAGGCACGTGAAGAATGCATGATCAGTCACGTGATCAGTGTATGATAACAAGGTTATCAG
>NW_011476511.1:14220-14326 GCF_000754665.1 Bison bison bison | reverse complement strand
TCAGCCACGTAATCAGTGCATATGAGGCACGTGATCAGTGCATGATGAGGCACGTGATCAGTGCATGATCAGTCAAGTGATCAGTATATGAGCAGCCATGTGATCA
>NW_011476511.1:5819-14120 GCF_000754665.1 Bison bison bison | reverse complement strand
AGCCATATGATCAGTGCATGATCCGCAACGTGATTACTGCATGATCAGTCACGTGATCAGTGTATGATCAGCCACGTGATCAGTGCATGATCAGGCTCGTGATCTGTGCATGATCAGCCACGTGATCATTACATGTTCAGCCCCATGATCAGTGCATGCACAGTCACGTGATCAGTGTATGATCAGCTTGGTAATCAGTGAATGATCAGCCACGTGATCAGTGCCTGATCAGGCAGGTGAAGAGTGCATGATCAGTCACGTGATCAGTGTATGATAGTCAGGTTATCAGTGCATGATCAGCCACGTGATCAGTGCATGATCAGCCACGTGATCAGTGCATGCACAGTCACGTGATCAGTGTATGATCAGCTTCGTGATCACTGCATGATCAGCCACATGATTACTGCATGCACAGTCACGTGATCAGTGTATGATCAGCTTCGTGATCAGTGCATGATCAGCCATGTGATCAGTGCCTGTGGAGTCTCGTGATCATTGTATGATCAGCCAAGTGATCAGTGCATGATAGCCAAGTGATCAATGCATGATAGATACGTGATCGGAGCATGCTCAGACACATGATCAGTTCATGATCAGCCACGTGATCCATGCATGATCAATCACGTGAAGAGTCCATGATCAGTCACGATATCAGTGTATTATAGTCAGGTTATCAGGGCATGATCAGCCACATGATTTGTGCACGCAGAGTCCCGTGATCAGTGTATGATCAGCTTCGTGATCAGTGCATATTCAGCCAGGCGATTACTGCATGATCAGTCACGTGATCAGTGAATGATCAGCCTCGTTATCAGGGTATGATCATCCACGTGATCAGTGCATGATAGGCACGTAATCAGTGCATGATAGCCAACAGATCACGGCATGATTAGCCACGTGATCAGTGAATGATAGCCAAGTGATCAGTGCATGATAGCCACGGGATCAATGCTTGATAGTCACGTGATCAGTGAATGATCAATCAAGTGATCAGTGTATGTTCAACCACGTGATCAATGCATGATAGCCACCAGATCAGTGCATGATCAGTCACGTGATCAGGGCATGATCTGTCGCATGATCAGTGTATGTTATCCACGTGATCAGTTCATGCGCAGTCATGTGATCAGTACATGATAGCTACATGATCAGTGCATGATCAGCCACGTGATCAGTGCATGATCAGCCACCTGACCATTGTATGATCAGCCATGTGATCAGTGCATGATAGCCAACTTAACAATGCATGATAGCTACGTGATCGGTGTATGCTCAGTCACATAATCAGTGTATGATGAGCCACATGATATGTGCATGGTCAGCCATGTGATCAGAGCATGCACAGCCACGTGATCAGTGTATGATCAGCCATATGATCAGTGCATGATCCGCAACGTGATTACTGCATGATCAGTCACGTGATCAGTGCATGATCAGCCACGTGATCAGTGCATGATCAGCCACCTGATCATTGTATGATCAGCCACGAGGTCAGTGCATGATAGCCAGGTTATCAGTGCATGATCAGCCAAGTGATCAGTGCATGCACAGTCACATGATCATTGTATGATCAGCTTCGTGATCAGTACATGATCAGCCACGTGTTCAGTGCATGACCAGGCAGGTGATCAGTGCATGATCAGGCTCTGGATCAGTGCATGATCAGTCACGTGATCAGTGTATGATCAGCCACGTGATCAGTGCATGATAACCACGTGACTAGTGCAGGATAGCTACGTGATCAGTGCATGATCAGGCACGTGATCAGTGCATGATCAGTCTCCTGATCAGTGCATGAACAGGCTCGTGATCAATGCATGATCAGTCACGTGATCAGTCCATTATCAGCCACGTGATCAGTGCATGTGCAGTCTCCTGATCAGTGTATGATCAGCCACGTGTTCAGTGCAAGATAGCCAAGTGATGAATGCATGATAGTTAAGTGATCAGTGCAAGCTTAGTCACTTGAGCAGTGCATGATCATCCACGTGATCACTGCATGATAGCCACGTGATCATTGCCTACAATTACGTGATTAGTGCATGATCAGCTACGTGATCAGTGCATAATCCACAACGTGATTAGTGAATTATCATGCACTGATCAGTGTATGATCAGCCGCGTGATCAGTGCATGATCACCCACGTGATCAGGTGCATGATCAGCCACGTGATCATTACATGTTCATGCCCATGATCAGTGCATGCACAGTCACGTGATCAGTGTATGATCAGCTTCGTAATCAGTGCATGATAAGCCACGTGAAAAATGCATGATCAGTCACGTGATCAGTGTATGATGACAAGGTTATCAGTGCATGATGAGCCACGTGATCAGTTCATGATCAGCCATGTGATCAGTGCATGCACAGTCACGTGATCAGTGTATGATCTGTCTCTTGATCAGTGCATGATCAGGCTCATGATCAGTGCATGATCAGTCACGTGATCAGTCCATGATCAGCCTCGGGATCAGTGAATGATAGCCATGTGATCAGTGCATGATAGCTACGTGATCTGTGCATGATCAGCCATGTAATCAGTGAATGATCATCCACGTGATCAGTGCATGTCCACTCACATGATCAGTGTATGATCAGCCACGTGTTCAGTGCATGATAGCCAAGTGATCAATGCATGATAGCTAAGTGATCAGTGCAAGCTTAGTCACATGAGCAATGCATGATCATCCACGTGATCAGTGCATGATAGCCACGTGATCATTGCCTACAATTACCTGATTAGTGCATGTGCAGGCACGTGATCAGTGTATGATCAACCATGTGATCAGTGCATGATCATCCACGTGATCAGTGCATGATCAGCCACGTGATCAGTTCATGCATGGTCCCGTGATCAGTGTATGATCAGCTTCGTCTTCAGTGCATGATAAGCCACATGATAAGTGCATGATCAGGCACGTGAAGAGTGCATAATCAGTCACGTGATCAGTGTATGATAGCCAGGTTATCAGCCCTGGATCAGCCACGTGATCAGTGCATGATCAGCCATGTGATCAGTGCAGGATCCAAAACATGATTAGTGCATGATCAGCCACATGATCAGTGTATGCTCAGCCACGTGATCAGTGCATGATAGCCACGTGATGAGTGAATGATCAAACACGTGATCAGTGTATGTTCAACCACGTGATCAATGCATGATAGCCACAAGATCAGTGCATGATCAGTCACGTGATCAGGGCATGATCTGTCGCATGATCAGTGTATGTTATCCACGTGATCAGTTCATGCGCAGTCATGTGATCAGTACATGATAGCTACATGATAAGTGCATGATCAGCCACGTGATCAGTGCATGATCAGCCACCTGATCATTGTTTGATCAGCCACGAGGTCAGTGCATGATAGCCAGGTTATCAGTGCTTAATCAGCCAAGTGATCAGTGCATGCACAGTCACATGATCATTGTATGATCAGCTTCGTGATCAGTACATGATCAGGCACGGGATCAGTGCATGATCAGGTTCTGGATCAGTGCATGATCAGTCACGTGATCAGTGTATGATTAGCCACGTGATCAGTGCATGATAACCACGTGACTTGTGCATGATAGCTAGGTGATCAGTGCATGATCAGTCTCCTGATCAGTGCATGATCAGTCTCCTGATCAGTGCATGATCAGGCTCGTGATCAGTGCATGATCAGTCTCCTGATCAGTCCATTATCAGCCAGGTGATCAGTGCATGTGCAGTCTCATGATCAGTGTATGATCAGCCACGTGTTCAGTGCATGATAGCCAATGATGAATGCATGATAGGTAAGTGATCAGTGCAAGCTTAGTCACATGAGCAGTGCATGATCATCCACGTGATCAGTGCATGATAGCCACGTGATCATTGCCTACAGTTACGTGATTAGTGCATGTGCAGTCACATGATCATTGCATGATAGCCACGTGATCAATGAATGATCAGTCACGTGATCAGTGCGTGATCAGTAACTTGATCCGTGTACGATCATCCACATGATCAGTGCATGAGCAGTTAGGTGATCAGTGCATTATAGCCACGTGATCAGTTCTTGATTAGGCACATGATCAGCACCATTGATTCACGAGATCACTGCATGCTAAGTCACGTGATCAGTTCATGATCAGCCATGTGATTAGTGCATGATCAGCCACGTCAGAAGTGCATGATCATCCACGTGATTATTGCATGCACAATCAAGTAATCAGTGCAGGAACAGTCACGTGATCAGTGCATGATCAGCCACGTGATCAGTGCATGATAGCCACGTGACCAGTGTATGATCAGTCACGTGATCAGTGCATGATCAGCCATGGGATCAGTGCATGATCAGCCACGTGATCAGTGCATAATCCACAACGTGATTAGTGCATGATCAGCTACGTGATCAGTGCATGGTCAGCATTGTGATCAGTGCATGCAGAGTCCCGTGACAGTGTATGATCAGCTTCGTGATCAGTGCATGTTCAGCCACGTGATCAGTGCATGATCAGTCACGAGATCAGTGCATGATCAGTCACGTGATCAGTGCATGATCAGTCACGTGATCAGTGCATGATCAGCCACGTGATCAGTGCATGATAGCCACGTGACCAGTGTATGATCAGTCACGTGATATGTGCATGATCAACCATGGGATCAGTGCATGATCAGCCACGTGATCAGTGCATAATCCACAACGTGATTAGTGCATGATCAGCTACGTGATCAGTACATAATCCACAATGTGATTAGTGAATTATCAGGCACGTGATCAGTGTATGATCAGCCGCGTGATCAGTGCATGATCACCCACGTGATCAGTGCATGATCAGCCAAGTGATCAATACATGTTCATCCCCTTGATCAGTGCATGCACAGTCACGTGATCAGTGCATGATAGACACGTGATCAGTGCAGGATAGCCACGTCATCAGTGCATGGGCAGTCACGTGATCAGTGTATGTTCAGCCACGTGATCAGTACATGATAGCCACCTGTTCAGTGCATGGTATGCATCGTCATCAGTGCATGATTAGCCACGTGATCAGTGCATGATCAGCCACTTCATCAGTGCATGATCAGCCATGTGATCAGTGCTTGCACAGTCACATGATCAGTGTATAATCTGCTTCGTGATCAGTGCATGATCAGCCAGATGATCAGTGCATGATCAGCCACCTGATGATTGTATGATCAGCCACGAGGTCAGTGCATGATAGCCAGGTTATCAGTGCATGATCAGCCAAGTGATCAGTGCATGCACAGTCACATGATCATTGTATGATCAGCTTCGTGATCAGCACATGGTCAGCCACGTGTTCAGTGCATGATCAGGCAGGTGATCAGTGCATTATCAGTCACCTGATCAGTGCATGATCAGGCACGGGATCTGTGCATGATCAGGCTCTGGATCAGTGCATGATCAGTCATGTGATCAGTGTATGATCAGCCACTTGATCAGTGCATGATAACCAGGTGACTAGTGCATGATAGCTACGTGATCAGTGCATGATCAGCCACGTGATCAGTGCATGTGGAGTCTCGTGATCAGTGTATGATCAGCCACGTGATCAGTGCATGATAGCCAAGTGATCAATGCATGATAGATACGTGATCGGAGCATGCTCAGTCACATGACCAGTGCATGATCAGCCACGTGATTAGTGCATGCACAGTTACGTGATCAGTTCATGATCAGCCACGTGATCCGTGCATGATCAAGCACGTGAAGTGTCCATGATCAGTCACGTGATCAGTGAATTATAGTCAGGTTATCAGGGCATGATCAGCCACATGATTAGTGCATGAAGAGTCCCGTGATCAGTGTATGATCAGCTTCGTGATCAGTGCATATTCAGCCAGGCGATCAGTGCATGATCAGTCACGTGATCAGTGTATAATAGTCAGGTTATCAGGGCATGATCAGCCACATGATTAGTGCATGAAGAGTCCCGTGATCAGTGTATGATCAGCTTCGTGATCAGTGCATATTCAGCCAGGCGATCAGTGCATGATCAGTCACGTGATCAGTGTATAATAGTCAGGTTATCAGGGCATGATCAGCCACATGATTAGTGCATGAAGAGTCCCGTGATCAGTGTATGATCAGCTTCGTGATCAGTGCATATTCAGCCAGGCGATCAGTGCATGATCAGTCACGTGATCAGTGTATAATAGTCAGGTTATCAGGGCATGATCAGCCACATGATTAGTGCATGAAGAGTCCCGTGATCAGTGTATGATCAGCTTCGTGATCAGTGCATATTCAGCCAGGCGATCAGTGTATGATCATCCACGTGATCAGTGCATGATAGGCACGTAATCAGTGCATGATAGCCAAAAGATCACGGCATGATCAGCCACGTGATCAGTGAATGATAGCCAAGTGATCAGTGCATGATAGCCACGTGATCAATTCATTGTAGCCACGTGATCAGTGAATGATCAAACATGTGATCAGTGTATGTTCAACCACGTGATCAATGCATGATTGCCACCAGATCAGTGCATGATCAGTCACGTGATCAGGGCATGATCTGTCGCATGATCAGTGTATGTTATCCACGTGATCAGTTCATGCGCAGTCATGTGATCAGTACATGATAGCTACATGATCAGTGCATGATCAGCCACATGATCAGTGTATGATCAGCAAGGTGATCAGTGCATGATCAGCCACGTGATCAGTGCATGATAGCCAAGTGATCAGTACATGATATCCACGTGATCAGTGCATGATAGCCACGTGATCAGTGCATGATCAGTCAGGTGATCAGGGCATGTGCAGTCACTAGATCAGTGCATGATAGCTATGCAATCAGGGCATAATCAGTCAGGTGATCAGTGCATGATCAGCCACGTGATTAGTGCATAATCAGCCACGTGATCAGTGCATGATCAGGCAGGTGAAGAGTCCATGATCAGTCACGTGATCAGTGTATGATAGCCAGTTTATCAGTTAATGATCAGCCACGTGATCAGTGCATGATCAGTCTTGTGATCAGCGCATGCACAGTCACGTGATCTGTGTATTATAGCCAGGTTATCAGTGCATGATCAGCCAGTTTATCAGTGCATGATCAGCCACGTAATCAGTGCATGCACAGTCATGTGCTGAATGTATGATCAGCTTCGTGATCTGTGCATGATCAGCCACGTGATCAGTGAATGATCAGGCACGTGAACACTGGATGATCAGGCACATGATCAGTGTATGATAGCCAGGTTATCAGTGCATGATCAGCCACCTGATCAGTGCATGATCAGCCACGTGCTCAGTGCATGATCACCCACGTGATCAGTGCATGTTCAGCCAAGTGATCATTACATGTTCATCCCCATGATCAGTGCATGCACAGTCACGTGATCAGTGTATGATCAGCTTGGTAATCAGTGCATGATCAGCCACGTGATCAGTACATGATCAGGCACGTGAAGAATGCATGATCAGTCACGTGATCAGTGTATGATAACAAGGTTATCAGTGCATGATGAGTCACGTGATCAGTGCATGATCAGCCACGTGATCAGTGTATGATAACAAGGTTATCAGTGCATGATGAGCCACATGATCAGTGCATGATCAGCCACGGGATCAGTGCATGATAGCCATGTGATCAGTGCATGATAGCTACGTGATCTGTGCATGATCATCCATGTAATCAGTGAATGATCATCCATGTGATCAGTACATGATCAGCCACGTGATCAGTGCATGTGCAGTCACATGATCAGTGTGTGTTCAGCCACGTGTTCAGTGCATGATAGCCAAGTGATCAATGCATGATAGCTAAGTGATCAGTGCAAGCTTAGTCACATGAGCAATGCATGATCATCCACGTGATCAGTGCGTGATAGCCACGTGATCATTGCCTACAATTACGTGATTAGTGCATGTGCAGTCACGTGATCAGTGTATGATCAGCTTCGTCTTCAGTGCATGATAAGCCACATGATCAGTGCATGATCAGGCACGTGAAGAGTGCATAATCAGTCACGTGATCAGTGTATGATAGCCAGGTTATCAGCCCTGGATCAGCCACATAATCAGTGCATGATCAGCCATGTGATCAGTGCAGGATCCAAAACATGATTAGGGCAGGATTAGCCACGTGATTAGTGTATGCTCAGCCACGTGATCAGTGCATGATCAGCCACATAAACAGTGCAAGATCAGCCACGTTATCAGTGCATGCACAGTCACGTAATCAGTGTCTGATCAGCTTCGTGATCAGTCCATGATCAGCCACGTGATCAGTGCATGATCAGGCACGTGTTCAGGGCATTATCAGTAATGTGATCAGTGTATGATCAGACAGGTGATGAGTG
>NW_011476511.1:0-5647 GCF_000754665.1 Bison bison bison | reverse complement strand
CCACGTGACCAGTGTATGATCAGTCACGTGATCAGTGTATGATCAGCCATGTGATCAGTGCATGATCAGGCTCGTGATCAGTGCATGCTCAGTCACGTGATCAGTCCATGATCAGCCACGGGATCAGTGAATGATAGCCATGTGATCAGTGCATGATAGCTACGTGATCTGTGCATGATCAGCCATGTAATCAGTGAATGATCATCCACGTGATCAGTGCATGTGCACTCACATGATCAGTGTATGATCAGCCACGTGTTCAGTGCATGATAGCCAAGTGATCAATGCATGATAGCTAAGTGATCAGGGCAAGCTCAGTCACATGAGCAGTGCATGATCATCCACGTGATCAGTGCATGATAGCCACGTGATCATTGCCTACAATTACATGATCAGTGCATGTGCAGGCACGTGATCAGTGTATGATCAGCCATGGGATAAGGCATGATCACCCACGTGATCACTGCATGATCAGCCACGTGATCAGTGCATGCATGGCCACGTGATCAGTGTATGATCAGCTTCGTCTTCAGTGCATGATAAGCCACATGATAAGTGCATGATCAGGCACGTGAAGAGTGCATAATCAGTCCACGTGATCAGTGTATGATAACAAGGTTATCAGTGCATGATGAGCCACATGATCAGTGCATGATCAGCCAGGTGATCGTGCATGCACAGTCACGTGATCAGTGTATGATCAGCTTCGTGATCAGTGCATGATCAGCCACGTGATCAGTGCATGATCTCCCACGTGATCAGTGCATGATCAGCCACGTGATCAGTGCATGGTCAGGCACTTGATCAGTGTATGATTAGCCACGTGATCAGTGCATGATAGCCACGTGACCAGTGTATGATCAGTCACGTGATCAGTGCATGATCAGCCATGGGATCAGTGCATGATCAGCCACGTGATCAGTGCATGCACAGTCACGTGGTCAGTGTATGATCAGCCACGTGATCAGTGCATGATCAGGCTCGTGATCAGTGCATGATCAGTCACGTGATCCTTCCATGATCAGCCACGGGATCAGTGCATGATAGCCATGTGATCAGTGCATGCACAGTCACGTGATCAGTGTATGATCAGCCACGTGATCAGTGCATGATCAGGCTCGTGATCAGTGCATGATCAGTCACGTGATCAGTGCATGATCAGGCACGTGTTCAGGGCATTATCAGTAATGTGATCAGTGTATGATCAGACAGGTGATGAGTGCATGACCAGCCTTGTGATGAGTCTATGATCAGCCATGTGATCAGTGAATGATCACCCACGTGATCAGTGCATGGTCAGGCACTTGATCAGTGTATGATTAGCCACGTGATCAGTGCATGATAGCCACCTGACCAGTGTATGATCAGTCACGTGATCAGTGCATGATCAGCCATGGGATCAGAGCATGATCAGCCAAGTGATCAGAGCATGCACAGTCACGTGATCAGTGTATGATCAGCTTCATGATCAGTGCATGATCAGCCACGGGATCAGTGCATCATCAGGCACGTGTTCAGTGCATTATCAGTAATGTGATCATGTATGATCAGACAGGTGATGAGTGCATGACCAGCCTCGTGATCAGTGTATGATCAGCCAGGTGATCAGGGCATGATCCGAAACGTGATTAGTGCAGGATCAGTAACGTGAAGTGTATGATCAGCCATGTGACCAGTGAATGATCACCCACGTGATCAGTGCATGATCAGCCACGTGATCAGTGCATGCATGGTCCCCTGATCAGGGTATTATCAGCTTCGAATTCAGTGCATGATCAGCTTCATGATCATGCATGATCAGCCACGTGATCAGTGCATAAACCACAAGGTGATTAGTGCATGATCAGCAACGTGACCAGTGTATTATCAGCCACGTGATCAGTACATGATCAGCAAACTGATCAGTGCATGCAGAGTCCCGTGATCAGTGTATGATCAGCTTCATGATCCGAGCATATTCACCTACGGGATCAGTGCATGATAAGTCACGTGATCAGTGTATGATCAGCCATGTGATCAGTGAATGATCACCCACGTGATCAGTGCATGATCAGCCATGTGATCAGTGCATAATACACAACGTGATTAGTGCATGATCAGCCACGTGATCATTGCATGTTCAGCCACGTGATCATTGCATGCACAGTCACGTGATCAGTGTATGATCAGCTTGGTGAACAGTGCATGATCTGCCACGTGATCAGTTCATATCAGGCACGTGAAGAGTGCATGATCAGTCACGTGATCAGTGTATGCTAGCAAGGTTATCAGTGCATGATAAGCCACAGGATCAGAGCATGATCAGCCACATGTTCGGTGCATGCACAGTCACGTGATCAGTGTATGATCAGCAAGGTGATCAGTGCATGATCAGCCACGTGATCAGTGCATGATAGCCAAGTGATCAGTGCATGATATCCACGTGATCAGTGCATGATAGCCACGTGATCAGTGCATGATCAGGCACGTGATCAGTTCATGATCAGGCATCTGATCAGTGCATGATCAGCCACGTGATCAGTGCATGATCAGCCACGTGATCAGTGCATGTGCAGTCTCGTGATCAGTGTATGATCTGTTTCGTGATCAGTGCATGATCAGCCACGTGATCAGTGCATGATCAGCCATGTGATCAGTGCATGCACAGGCACGTGATCAGTGTGTGATCAGCTTGGTGATCAGTGCATGATCTGCCACGTGATCAGTTCATATCAGGCACGTGAAGAGTGCATGATCAGTCACGTGATCAGTGTATGCTCAACCACATGTTCAGTGCATGAGACAAGTGATCAATGCATGATAGCACCGTGATCAGTGCATGCTCAGTCACATGAGCAGTGCATGATCACCCACGTGATCAGTGCATGATAGGCACGTGATCATTGCCTACATTTACGTGATCAGTGCATGTGAAATCACATGATTAGTGCATGCACAGTGACGAGATCATTGTACGATCAGCCACGTGTTCAGTGCATGATAGACACGTGATCAGTGAATGATAGCCACGTGATCAGTGCATGATAAGTCACGTGCTCAGTGCATGCGCAGTCACGTGATTAGTATGATCAGACACGTGATCAGTGCATGATAGCAACGTGATTAGTGAATGATCAGCCACGTGATCAGTGTACGATCGGACATGTGATCACTGCATGATCGGCCACGTCATCAGTGCATGATAGCCACCTGATCAGTGCATGATGAGCAACCTGATTAGTGCATGATCAGCCACGTGATCAGTGCATGATCCGCAATGTGATTAGTGCATGATTAGCCACGTGATCAATGTATGATCAACCACGTGATCAGTGCATGTTCAGTCTCGTGATCAGTGTATGATCAGCCACGTGATCAGTGAATGATCAGCCACGTGATCAGTGCATGATCAGCCTTGTGATCAGTGCATGCACATTCACGTGATCAGTGTATGATCAGCTTCGTGATCAGTGCATGATCAGCCACATGATCAGTGCATGATCATTCCCGTGATCCGTGCATTATAGCCACGTGATCAGTTCTTGATTAGGCACATGATCAGCACCATTGAGACACGAGATCACTGCATGCTAAGTCACGTGATCAGTTCATGATCAGCCATGTGATTAGTGCATGATCAGCCACGTGATAAGTGCATGGTCATCCATGTGATTATTGCATGCACAATCAAGTGATCAGTGCATGATAGCCACTTGATCTGTGCATGATCAGCCACGTAATCAGTGCATCAGCAGCCACGTCATCACTGTATGATCAGCCAAGTGATCAGTGCATGTGCAGTCACGTGATCAGTGTATTATAGCCAGGTTATCAGTGCATGATCAGCCAGTTTATCAGTGCATGATCAGGCACTTGATCAGTGCATGATCAGTCATGTGATCATTGTATGATCAGCCACGTGATCAGTGCATGATAGCCATGTTACCAGTGCATGATCAGCCATGTGATCAGTGTATGATCAACGACGTGATCAATGAATCACAGACAACAGATCAGTGCATGATCAGTCACGTGATCACTTTATGATAGACACGTAATCAGTGCATGATCTGTCTCTTGATCTGTGTATGATTTTCACGTGAACAGTTCATATGCAGTCATGTGATCAGTGCATGATAGCTACGTGATCAGTGCATGATAGACACCTGATCAGTGCATGATCAATCACGTGATCATGGCATGTTCAGGCATGTGATCAGTGCATGATAGCTAAAAATTCTGTTCATGATCAGTCACGTGATCATTGCAGGATCAGAAACGTTATCAGTGCATGAAAGCCACGTAATCAGTGCATGAACAGATCCGTGATCATTTCATGTGCAGTCACGTGATCAGTGTATTATAGCCAGGTTATCAGTGCATGATCAGCCAGTTTATCAGTGCATGATCAGCCACGTGATCAGTGCATGCACAGTCATTTGATGAGTGTATGATCAGCTTCGTGATCAGTGCATGATCAGCCACGTGATCAGTGAATGATCAGGCACGTGATCAGTTCATGATCAGCCATGTGATTAGTGCATGATCAGCCACGTGATAAGTGCATGATCATCCATGAGATTATTGCATGCACAATCAAGTGATCAGTGCATGATAGCCACGTGATCTGTGCATGATCAGCCACGTAATCAGTGCATGAGCAGCCACGTCATCACTGTAGGATCAGCCAAGAGATCAGTGCATGTGCAGTCACGTGATCAGTGTATGATCAACCACGTGTTCAGTGCATGAGCCAAGTGGTCAATGCATGATAGCACCGTGATCAGTGCATGCTCAGTCACATGAGCACTGCATGATCACCCACGTGATCAGTGCATGATAGGCACGTGATCATTGCCTACATTTACGTGATCAGTGCATGTGAAATCAAGTGATTAGTGCATGCACAGTGACGTGATCATTGTATGATCAGCCTCGTGATCAGTGCATGATAGCAACTTAGTCAGTGCATGATAAGCAACAGGATTAGTGCATGATCAGCCACAAGATCAGTGTACAATCAGACACGTCATCACTGCATCATCAGCCACGTGATCAGTGCATGATAGCAACCTAGTCAGTGCATGATAGCAACGTGATTAGTGCATGATCAGCCTCGAGATCAGTGTACGATCAGACACGTCATCACTGCATGATCAGCCACGTGATCAGTGCATGATGAGCATCCTGATTAGTTCATGATCAGCCACGTGATCAGTGTACGATCAACCACGTGATCAGTGTATGATCAGCCACATAAACAGTGCAAGATCAGCCAAGTGATCAGTGCATGCACAGGCACGTGATCAGTGTGTGATCAGCTTCGTGATCAGTGCATGATCAGCCACGTGATCAGTGCATGATCAGCCACGTGATCAGTGCATGTGCAGTCTCGTGATCAGTGCTTGATAGCTACGAGATCAGTGCATGTTCAGACACGAAATCAGTGCATGGTCAGCCACGTGATCACTGTAGGATAAGCCACGTGATCAGTTCATGTGCAGTCACGTGATCAGTGTATGATCAACCACATGTTCAGTGCATGAGACAAGTGATCAATGCATGATAGCACGTGATCAGTGCATGCTCAGTCACATGAGCAGTGCATGATAGCCATGTGATCATTGCCTACAAATACCTGATCAGTGAAAGTGCAGTCACGTGATCA
>NW_011476510.1:15883-17028 GCF_000754665.1 Bison bison bison | reverse complement strand
TCAGAGCCTGGACACTTAACCATGGTGCCATCCAGCCCGCTTTCCTCCAGAGGCTCTCGTGTCCATCACAGCCCTCGGGTCATGTGGATGAGCCCCTGTTGTTGGAGTCCAGTGCCCCAAGGGCTGGCCTTCCTTGTCCCTCTCCTGCTCCCAGCCCGTTGACCGAGCACCCCTGGGCCTTCCCACAGGACTGCGGTGGCCGCCCTCCAGTTCAGGCAGCTCAGTGCCTGGGGGCCCTTCTGCTGGGCACAGCAGAGCAGCGCCGTCCCCCTGGGGTTGATGACCTGGGTGTGCTGCTCGCCTGCCCTGTGGCCTGCTTTACCCTCCTGTTAAGTGGACACGGCACTGCCCAGCTTGGCCATGTGGGCACCAGTGGGGCGGCTCCAATCCTGGGGGAGGGCGGCCAGCCTGCAGACCCAGAGGCCTTCCTCAGGAGGAGGCCTGGGAGAAGGGGCTGGCTGCAGTCCCTGACTTTGAGGCAGGTGTTTGTCTCCACTGAGTCCATAGTCAACCCAGGTGTATCACTTGCCTGCTCTGTTTGTTGCTGTTTTCTGATTTTTATAAATGCTTATTTTAACTTGAATTTGAGATCGATCCCTGTTCAGTTCCATGTGGATAATTTCTAGCTTTTGTAGCCTTCTGTTGTCTGAGGGTTCTTGTTAGAGCTCAGGGGAGGGGGCCCAGTTTATCCAGCTGCTGTTAAACGAGTTCAGCTATATTTTGCACTAAGTCACTTTGTTGTCACCAAGCTCCCGTGGGACTGCACGGGATCAGTATTCTTTACAGAATCCCACTAAAAAGGCACAGTTTAGTTGGTTAAAACAACACACTCATTGTTTATGAAAATACATGCCATGCATGTCTCCTAAAACCTCCCCTGGCTTAACCACACACCCAGATGTATCAGTGAGACCTGTCTGGACCCTGAGGGGTTAATCTGTTCCCCACACTGTTGCCACCACTGTCTTTCCTGTCCTCACATCCAGGACCAGTGGAAAACCTGGGAGTCCAGGAGAGATCATCTCTTTTTTTTTAAATTAGTTTATTTATTAGTTGAAAGATAATTGCTTTACAGAATTTTCTTTTCTGTCAAACCTCAACATGAATCAACCATATGTACGCATATATCTCCTCGCTTTTGAACC
>NW_011476510.1:15307-15484 GCF_000754665.1 Bison bison bison | reverse complement strand
TCCCTTTTCCTCAGGGATCTCCTCTCAGGAGACTCTGTCCCTTCCTTTGACTGACACTGTCCTCATTGAAACCACCACCTGAGCTCCCGTCCTGAGCCAGGCATCACGCGATGGAGGACACATGTGGTCACTTGGCCAGCAGACCTGCACGGTGACTGTTGCTCTCTTGCCACGGCT
>NW_011476510.1:8288-13309 GCF_000754665.1 Bison bison bison | reverse complement strand
AAATCACATGGCTCCTGTTAAAAGATTCCAATGGAAGGTGCTACCTCAGGGAATGATGAACTCCCCTACCATTTGCCAATATCTCATATCTGTTTTATTACAACCCATTAGAGACAAGTATCCTACTGCGTTTATAATTCATTATATGGATGACATACTTCTTTCTATGGAATCTGAATTCTGTTTGCAACAGTTATATAATGAAGTTACTACTACTTTTCAAAATCATGGCCTGCTTGTAGCACCAGATAAAATTCAGTGGAAAGCACCCTTTAATTATTTAGGACATGTTATGGAAGAATCTAAAATCAAACCTCAAAAAACTCAAATTTCTGCGCAATCTCTACACACGCTGAATGATTTTCAAAAATTGCTAGGAGATATTAATTGGCTGTGGCATCTGTTGGCATCCCCACCTATGCCTTACAAAATCTATTTAAAATTTTAGAGGGATCCCCCGACCTTAATAGCCCTAGGCAGCTAACAAAAGAGGCCAAAGAAGAACTGGCCTTAATGGAGAAATGCATTCAACAATCTTTTTTCAACTCAGCTAGATTATGATCAACCAGTTTCTTTATATATATTCCCTACTGAACATTCGCCCACTGCAATTATAGCTCAGCGTAGCCCAATAGAATGTGTATATTTACAAACTAAACAGTCTAAAAAAATTGTAGAATATATTGAGAAAATAGGGCACTTAATTGTGTCAGGAAGAAGCCATGTACAAACTTGGACTGGATTTGATCCATGTGCAATACACGTTCCCTTGACAAAACAGGAATTGCAAATTGCCTTCCAGTATAACCTGACCATGCAAATGGCATTAAGTGATTTTCAGAATGTTATCTCATTTCATCTGCCGAAAGGAAAATTATGGGACTTTCTACAATGTACTAAATTCATTGTAACTAATATCATTGCATCCCAGCCTATTATCAATGCACCCACCTATTTCATTGATGGCAACAAGAAAGGCAGAGCAGGGATTGTCAGCCCTGATATCAAAGAGAAATTACCCAACACCTATTCTTCAATACAAAGAGTTGAATTATATGCTTTATATGCTCTTTTGTCGCTTCAACCATTATCCTTCAACATATATACTGATTCCAAATACCTTGCTTCCCTTTTTCCTGATTTTGTTACCGCCTTTTTATACAACCTAGATGAAGAATTATATACTCTCTTTTCACAGACTCAAGCTTTAATTCGCTCACGTACAGAACCTTTCTTTATTGCACATATATGTGCTCATTCAGGTTTACCTGGCCCTCTGGTCACAAGAAATGATGCTGTTGACAGGCTCATAGCTCCCATTTTTATATCTGCCAATGATGAACATGCTAATCTTCATACCAATGCTAACAGATTGCACTCTAAATACCATATTCCTCTCACTGAAACACGACATATTATTAAAACCTGTGATGTCTGCGCCCCTCTGCACTTACGAACTACGATTTCAGGAGTTAATCTCCAGGGGCAACAACCTAATTCCCTTTAGCAATCTGACTTCACCCACTGCTCCTTAAAGAAAATTTTCTTTACTTTTTGTCTCAATAGATATATTTTCCAACTTTATCTGGACAGTACCTGTCTCTTCAGAATCCAATAAACACGCCTTTTCCACACTCTTACTCACCTTCCCCATTATGGGGATTCCTTCTGTCTTGAAAACAGACAATGGACCTGCATTCACCTCACATTCATTTCATTCATTTTTATCAGAATGGAACATAACACACATTACAGGAATACCCTATAATCCTCAGGGGCAAGCCATTATTGAAAGAGCCCACTGCACCCTAAAACTCATTTGTTAAAACAGAAAGGGGGAATATGGAAGAGGAGATACACCAATATAGTATAAGCAATTTAATCAGTGGCTGCCAGGAATCTTACGACTCCTAGGCAAGGGTTATGGTCTTGTCATTGCAGATGGAGAGGAAATCTGGGTTCCCCTTCACCATGTCTGCTACCGAGAAGGACCCCAAGACCGGACTCCCTCGGGAAGTGATGAAGTTGATGCAAAGGGTCTCATCAATGACCATGGAGGAGCCAATGAGGAAACGCCATTGTCTGAATCCTTACCCGACATGGGCTCAAGTGAAAACATGACTCGTCAGGCTGAGCAGACACTGAAGAGTACTGGAACTCCTATGACTCCAGATAAGCTGTTTCTGGCAATGTAAACTGTTCTGAAGAGCAGGAGGAACATCATAATTGCTCCTGGTTTAATAGATCAAGCATTGGAGGCTTTCATAAATCTAAGACAAGTTTCTCGACTGATAAGGACATATTGCTGAATTGGTATAATGGGGGCTTATCACCCCCATGACCCAGGATTGTCGTCCCCATTGTGGGGCCAGAGCAATGGCACATTTGGAAAATTCCAGCAGCCTTAGAGCACTTCACTAGTATTTATGGGACTATGGGTGTGTTTCGTCCTTCTAATTATACCTTCCTATATAATAGTACTGGCTATATTCAATCATGTTTTCACCTTCCATACTTGTTTATTGTAGGGCATTTTGATATTGACTTATCAGCCAAGATTGTCAATTGTACTGCATGTGCATTGTATACCTGCCTTAATCACACCATTTCATATCACAATGCTAGCATTGCGCTAGTTAAACAAAGATCTGAGTTATGGCTTCCCATAAACTTAATTGAGCCTTGGACTGATTCTATATTTCTTTCTGTATTGTTGAAAACTAGGCTTAGGCAATCTAAGCGCATCATTGGGTGGATTATTGCAGGCATCTTAAGCCTTATCTCCATTGTGACTGTAGGAACTTTGTCTGGTATGGCTTTACATAATTCTATACAAAATCATGATTTTATCACTGCTTGGCACAAAGACTCTCATGATCTGTGGACTTGACAAGCTCAAATAGATCAGCAATTACAAACATGAATTAATGAGTTACAAACTGTGGTTATCTACTTAGGAGATCAAATGCAGCAACTGACTTTCCAAACACATATACGCTGTCACTGGAATTTTACTTCTTTTTGTCTGACTAACATGCCCTATAATAGCACTGAATATCCTTGGAATAAGGTTAAGGCGCATTTGCAGGATCTCACAAGTAACTAAAGTTTAGACATCAATTTGTTGAAACAACAACTTGCCAATTTTCAAGTTAGGGTACCTAGAGAATTGTATAGCACTCAATTCTATGATACTTTAACCAAAACCCTATCGTCTCTAGACCCTAGAGCTTGGCTTTCAGGAAGCAATATTTTTATATATGTATTAATCACCCTGCTCTTTTTGTCCTTGATTATGGGATATAGAAGTCTCTACTCAAGACTCCATGCCTCCCACAATGGAGTCCAACTAGCTGCCGCTGTGCTTAATTTAAAAACAAAAGGAGGATATGTTGGGAAGCGTAGTGCAAAATAGCCATAAAAGGAGAAAGTCCTTGGGAAAATGGTGAAGGGCCAGAAGTACTCGGCTTTGTACTACAGACAGAAAGACATCTCCTGCCTTTGCTTATGCTCAGTGCCAAGAGTTAATAATAAATAGGGATGTTACTTGTGAGAGCGGGTTGTGGGAGAAGCCCATGAGTCATTTAGAGCACGCTGTCCTTGAAATGTTTCTACTGATTATGTGTTAACTCCGTATGCGCTCTGCTGGCCGCATACTTTAAGCTCTTTGTTTCTGCTTCTATAAAAAAGCTTGACTGCAGAAACAAACTTGTCAGTCTTTGCAAGAGACTGTCCAAGTGTCCTTTCGGGTTCGTCACTTCCAAGTCCCGGGGAGAAAATCCCCAACAATAATAAATATCACACCATGACCTGAATATATCTCTTGATGGCTTTTTTAATGTGCCGCTGAAAAAGTAAAAGTTACATTTGCCACTTCTACATTCCAGAATGGCTATGTCATCACAATCTAAAAATGTACACCTAGGTCCATTCTTTAAACATGTTTACAAACAGGTAAAAAGATGATTTACATAAAAATAAGGCCTTTGTCAGAGCTGCACTACCCTGTCTGTCTCAGAAGTAGCACCTTCACTGTCCAGCTCCATGGCTCCGCAGCAGGGGCAGGGCATTGCAATTGGTTCCCGAAGAGTCTCTCTGGAGAAGAGGGATCCGGGTCCCCAGAGAATAGGTTATGGGAGATATTTTCATCATCTTCTAGTCATCCTTTCAGCCCAAATTTCATTAGAAGCTCACATTTAACAACCAGTACGTTTAAATCACTTCACGCTGCAAAAAGCATTTCTTGCTAGAAAAAGTACAATTTAGGCCAGTTCTTAAAATCCAACAACAATTGGTTGAAATAAGTTTGCTTACCTCAGAGTGATTGTTGGAGACCTTGGTTACATCATGCACACCGTGTCATGATGATTTTACAATCACAGAAAAACCTCATCTCTCATGGTTTAACATTTAACAATTAAACAAGGATAATTACAATAAATACATCATTTACAAAAGCCCTATATTTGTTCATAGGCTGTATACAGACAAGCACTACAGCACATTCATTTGAAAGACTGAAATCAGGTATCAGAACATGAATTGATCTGAAAGGATATTCATAGCCTGAATATACAAGAAAAAGTAAGGAATTATATAAATGAAGTCATAAGTTTACATAAATATAAGAAACATTAAATCCTAAAATATTTTCTCTATGGTATTCATGAATTTTTCACTAATTAAAAACCCTGTAATAAAATATCTTCAGGTCCATGTAACAAGTATTAACACAGTAAAGATTGCGTTGAGTTCAAGATGTAGTCTTTTGTATAATCATCTGGAGAATTAATGCAGGTAAACTGGAAACAAACACACAGATGAATCAGTCCTGGGACAGCAGGTGGTGCCCAAGCCCCTGCCCCTCCAGACACCCCTCCACCCCATTCGGGGCTTCAGCTGCTTTGAGAATTCAGAGAAACATGGAGGACCAAGCAGATCAAGGAGAGAACTCTGTGGCTGACTTTATTCTGACATATAGCTAAAAGCTGTTGTTAAAAAAAAAAACTCAAAAGCCCAAT
>NW_011476510.1:4175-6985 GCF_000754665.1 Bison bison bison | reverse complement strand
TGCTGTACTTGAGCCGCACGACCTGGGACCAGAATCTGGCCTGCCGACGCCACCATGCCCTCTAGCACCGAAACCCCAGGCCAGCAACTGCTGGGACCCCCCAGGGACCGGGCGAGCAGGCTTGCATGCGGGGCCTGTGGGGTAGGCTGAGGGGCCCTGAGGTTTGGGTGCCCTCCCACCCGGGGCCTCTACAGGCCTGGCTCTGCTCCCTCGTCTGCCGAGCGGGGCCGCCCTCCATCCCGTTCACTTCTCAGGGCCACACCAACACAGAGGTGTCTGGCTTCGGGGCCTGAAGCCGCCCGCACCTCTGCGGCCCACAGGCCTCTGAGCCTCCTGCGGGCCCAGGCGCAGCCCAGCCTGGGCCCTGAGCACCCATCTTGCCCAGCACCTGCCCAGTGCCCAAACCCACTGGGAGCCACGAGGCACAGTGGACCGGAGCGCTTCAGTCCTGCCCCTTCACCCTACCGAGGCACCCCCTTGCCCCCACCAAGCACTCGACCTTCCTGAGAAAGTAGAGGAGCCTCAGGCAGGCACACGGACAGACACACAGACACTCGCACCCACCCACACCAAGGGAGACAGCCTGCCGGCTCAAGCTCCTCAGCCAGAGCCATAGCACCGTTGAGAGGTTGGGGCCAGAGGAACGGATGGGCGGCTGGGTTTCTGGAAAGACAGAGGCAGAAATACATGAAGTTTCCGAGACAGACTCCAAGATGGTGAGAGGGAGATACAGACACACACACACCACACACACACACACACACACACACACACACACTTGAGTGTGATCCTTGGAAATACTTCTGTTCGTAGTTGCTGGGTTGAGCCCAACTTTTCTACAACCCATGGACTGCGGCCCATCAGGCTCCTCTGTCCGTGGCATATCCCAGGCAAGAATACTGGAGTGGGTTGCCATTTCCTTCTCCAGGGGATCTTCCCGACCCAGGGATCAAACCCGAGTCTCCTGCAGGTGGATGCCTTGCCATCTGAACCAGGATACTGCTAATTCCCTAGGCAAAATACAAAGAAAAGAGCTCGTGTTCTACTAAGTGGAAAGATGATTTAAGAAACAGAAGGTGTCCTTTGTTGGTATCTTTGAATCTTTATTTAGTTTTCGTTGATTTTTACTATTAAGGCTACTTGAACAAGGCAAGGGAGAAACCCCAGAATTGAAAAGCAATTGACTTTTTTGAAAGAAACATGTGCAGGTTAAGCTCTCTTCATTTTTGAGAGATGGTTAAATGCAAAATCTTTATTCAACACATATGACTGTGGTGAACTTTATTTCAAATCCCCATGATGAATCCCTAAGGCCTCCAGGAAGAAAGGAGTAGAGGGGGAGACAAAAAGAACAACCTTTCCCCTTGGTGCCATCTCAACCAGCTGCTTAGTTCCTTCATCTCATGGACTACGATCTGGGCTTATCTGGTTTGTCTGATTCTTGTTTCGGGGACCGTTTCTAGTCACAAGGCTGTAAACAGTTGGGTGGGGGGAAGCCCTTCTTTCCATTCCACATGAGACCCAGTGGACAATCCAGGCCCTGCCCACTGCATTGAGTGTGCAGCAATAGAATCACTGGTGATGCTGGTTAACAAGGCATATTCCTGGAATCCACTCCATTCGCTACTGACTGTTTGTGGTGGTGGTCTGCAAAGTATAACTGCAAGCTTTCTTGATGATTGCAAATCACACCAAAGTCTGAGGATGATGAAAGATCTTCATATTTCTGGAAGAGCCACACACCTACAGAAGGAACCACAAGACTTGCCTGAAATGGTAAAGGTATAAGTACTGGACTAAACGTTGGAAGGTCTCCACCTTTGCTATGTAAGTCAAAAGATCTTTCTTTGAAATGAAAATGGATAATACTGAAGGTTCACATTGTGCTAGAGCATTTTAAAAATGCTAAATGGTAGAAATCTGCTGTATGAGTTCCTTGAAAGCAAGCACCTATATTTTTGGATATGTCTTAATGCCTTAGATTGTGCCTTGAATATAGTGTACACATCAACCCAGGAAAGGAAAGAATTGAATCACCAAATATACAAAGAGATCAAAAGTGCCGAGCCAAGTGACACCTTGAGGCTTCCAAGAACTTTTCTGTCTTTCACACACTAAATAAATACTGAGCACCAACAATGAGCTAGGAGGCATGTAATAAGTTTCTGGTAATAGAATGCTGAGAGAAGTAGACACAGAGTTCCTGCTTTCACTGAGACAAATCTAATGATAAATCACAGGCAGATACTTTGAGAACTTATAGAGGGGCCTCATCCCTCAGAAAACCTGGGTGTCAGGGAAGGCTTTTCAGAGTAACGATTGAGTTGGGATCCATAGGTTGAAGCAACGTTAACCACGGTTGAGATGCAGGAAGAATTTCAGGCAGAGAACATAGCATCTTGGAAGGCTATGTGACAAGGGAAACTTAGGACACTCCAGAAATGAAAAATGCCCTACAGGATGGAAGCCAAAGAATGCAGAGGGCATTCCAGTGAAAAAATATCAGAGAAGAACGTGGGGAGCAAGCAATGAAGGGATTTGGTCATATATTCAATATGATGGGAAAATACAAGAGCAGTTGGAGCAGGGAGGTGATAGCATTGCATCTGCATTTCCAAAAGGTCATCTTGCTCCACATCACTAATGATTGGAGAGACTCAACTCCAGATTACAAGGAGGGACCACTTCACATGAGTCCAAATGGTCCTCATTGCAGAGTCTGTCAATAACAAATGCTGGAGAGGATGTGGAGCAAAGGGGAACTCTCCTCCCCTGTCGAGTAGAAATGGGAGTTGGTACAGCCAGTAGGG
>NW_011476510.1:0-1302 GCF_000754665.1 Bison bison bison | reverse complement strand
TCAACCCAGGAAAGGAAAGAATTGAATCACCAAATATACAAAGAGATCAAAAGTGCCGAGCCAAGTGACACCTTGAGGCTTCCAAGATCTTTTCTGTCTTTCACACACTAAGTAAATACTGAGCACCTACGATGAGCTAGGAGGCATGTAATAAGTTTCTGGAAATAGAATGCAGAGAGAAGAAGACACAGAGTTCCTGCTTTCACTGAGATGAATCTAATGATAAATCACAGGCAGATACTTTGAGAACTTATAGAGGGGCCTCTTTCCTCACCAAAACCTGGGTGTCAGGGAAGGCTTTTCAGAGTAACGATTGAGTTGAGATCCATAGGTAGAACCTACGTAAACCAGGGTTGAGATGCAGGAACAAGTTCAGGCAGGGAAAATAGCATCCTGGAAGGCTATGTGACAAGGGAAACGTAGGACATTCAAGATATGAAACATGCCCTATGGGATGTAAATCAAAGAGTGCAGAGGGCATTCCAGTGAAAAGACATCAGAGAAGAATGTGGGGAAGAAGCAGTGAAGGGATTTGCTCGTATATTCAATATGATGGGAAAATACAAGAGCAGTGGAGCAAGGAGGTGATAGAATTGCATCTGCATTTCAAAAGGTCATCTTGCTCCACAACACTAATGATCGGAGAGACTCAACTCCAAATTACAAGGAGGGACCACTTCACATGAGTCCAAATGGTCCTCATTGCAAAGTCTGTCAATAATAAATGCTGGAGAGGATGTGGAGCAAAGGGAACTCTCTTCCACTGTGAATAGGAATGGGAGTTGGTACAGCCAGTATGGAAAAGAGTATGGAGGTTCCTGAAGGAACTAAAAGTAGAAGTAGCCTATGGTTCAGCAGTCCCACTCCCAGGCATAGATCCACCCAACGTATAAGTCAACAAGTTAGATGCCCCATTTGGGCACATCTATCTGTGAGTGAGCACGCGTGAACATGGGTGATCACCTGCGAGGCTGGGGGTGGTGCAGGGGGCTGTGCTGGGGCTGGAGTTGGTGCAACCCCCAGGATTTCCTGAGGCAAGCCAAGGGAGCCCCAGATGGAGACCCGACAGCCAGTCGTCTGGTTTCCTGGAAGCCGAATGAAAATGCGGAGGGGCTCGCGGGCCACGCGGGTGCAACCCAGGTCTGCAGCGGGAGTCGGGCCCCCGGCCACCCACTCACCCCACCCCGGGAGGGGCTAGGGCTGCGGGGGGTCCAAGAGTTGGGACGCGGGGCGGGGGCTAAAGGACCTCTTCTTGTAGGCAAAAAGCCTCGAGCACCTGGGATTCCCGGGTGGTCTCCCATC
>NW_011476509.1:13796-16671 GCF_000754665.1 Bison bison bison | reverse complement strand
ATGTGTGCTCTGATTCTTACTCATCCTGCTTTAGCTGAGTGCCTTATTATCTACACACAGGTAGGTTCTTCCTTACCTAATTTACCCTACTACTATTATTGAAAATCTAGAAGTAATGTGGTAAATGCTATTTCCTTCTATAATTTTCTTTCCATATATTTCCTTCTATAATTCTGTAATTATATCTCCATCTATAAAAGGACTCTTTTCATGAAACAGAATGGAGGGGAGGGCTTTTCATAGACAGCAGTTTCCACATCAGTTGATACACAGGTGAGAGCCCTGGGCTGAGGGAGAGCTGACCTGTCCCAAAGCTGCAGTGTTGAATCCCAGGGTCACATGGACAGGGTGTCAGTCAGAGATGGGGACACACACTGCTCTTTTCAGGCTCCAGGAGAGATAACACCACTGATGAAAGCACTCCCCACCCCTGGCAAACACTCTGCAAAGTCCACACATGACTGTCATGATGTGACTGTCATCATCCCCAATCTATATCCTCACAGACGGAAATGCAGGTGCTGAGGCCACAGCCTCAGAGCCACAGGGAGACACAGCACCAGCTCACTTAAATTTAGGTTCCTCCTCAGGCTTGAAGAGACTTGCGGGAGTGGTGACTCTCATCTGCTCGAAGATGAACCCACTGTGGACCCTCCTCTTTGTGCTGTCAGCCCCCAGAGGGGAGTGTCTCTGGGTCAGACATGGGCACGTGGGGAAGCTGCCTCTGAGCCCAAGGGTCACCGTGCTTCTCTCTCTCCACAGGGGTCCTGTCCCAGGTGCAGCTGCGGGAGTCGGGCCCCAGCCTGGTGAAGCCCTCACAGACCCTCTCCCTCACCTGCACGGTCTCTGGATTCTCATTGACCAGCTATGGTGTAGATTGGGTCCGCCAGGCTCCAGGGAAGGTGCCGGAATGGGTTGGTGGTATAAGCAGTGGTGGAAGTACATACTATAACCCAGCCCTGAAATTCCCGGCTCAGCATCACCAGGGAAACCTCCAAGAGCCAAGTCTCTCTGAGCAGCGTGACAACTGAGGACACGGCCGTGCACTACTGTGTGAAGGACACAGTGAGGGGAAGTCAGTGTGAGCCCAAAAACCTCCCTGCATAGGGGCCCGTGACCACCAGGGGGTGTTCAGGACGCAGTACAAAGTTGAGCCCCAGAGCAGGTGCAGAAGAGGCGTTGGGCGGTGGGGGTCCTGGGAGGATTCTCCTCAGAGTCTCTTTCCTCCTCCTGGCCAGGAGCTGCACCACAGACCCATTTCTGTGTCCTGGTATTTCATCGTTGTCGTTTATGTCACTCTCAGACAACTGTGTATGTATATATATTTTAGTTTTTCCCTGAAGAAAGGATAGCTTTATGCAAACACACACACATAATACTCAACAGCTAAAAATTTTCTCCTTCAGATCATGAACTCATTGTTGCCAAATTCAGACTTAAATTAAAGAAACTAGGGAAAACCACTAGAACATTCAGGCATGACCTAAATCAAATCCCTTATGATTATACAGTGGAAGTGAGAAATAGATATAAGGGACTAGATCTGATGGACTGCCTGATGAACAATGGACGGAGGTTTGTGACAATGTACAGGAGACAGGGAGCAACACCATCCCCAAGGAACATAAATGCAAAAAAGCAAAATGGCTGTCTGAGGAGGCCTTACAAATAGCTGTTAAAAGAAGAGACGGGAAAAGCAAAGGAGAAAAGGAAAGATATACCCATTTGAATGTAGACTTTCAAAGAATAGCAAGGAGAGATAAGAAAGCCTTCCTCAGGGATCAATGCAAAGAATTAGAGGAAAACAATAGAATGGGAAAGACTAGAGATCTGTTCAAGAAAATTAGCGATACCAAGATGGGCTCAATAAAGGACAGAAATGGTATGGACCTAACAGAAGCAAAAGATATTAAGAATAGGTGGTAAGAATACAAAGAACTGTACAAAAAAGATTTTCACGACCCAGATAATCGTGATGGTGTGATCACTCACTGAGAGTAAGACATCCTGGAATGTGAAGTCAAGTGGACCTTAGGAAGCATCACTATGAACAAAGCCAGTGGAGCTGATGGAATTCCAGTTGAGCTAATTCAAATCCTAAAAGACAATGCTGTGAAAGTTTGCACTCGATATGACAGCAAATTTGGAAAATTCAGCAGGGGCTACAGGACTGGAAAAGGCAGTTTTCGTTGCAATCCCTAAGAAAGGCAATGCCAAAGAATGCTCAAATTACCGCACAATTGCATTCATCTCAAGCGCTAGCAAAGTAATGCTCAAAATTCTCCAAGTAGGCTTGGACAATATGTGAACTGCAACGTTTCAGATCTTCAAGTTGGTTTTAGAAAAGGCAGAGGAACCAGAGATCAAATTGCCAACATCTGCTGGATCATCAAAAAAGCAAGAGAGTTCCAGAAAAACGTCTATTTCTGCTTTATTGACTATGCCAAAGCCTTTACCTGTGTGGGTCACAATAAACTGTGGAAAATTCTTAAAGAGATGGCAATACCAGGCCTCCTGACCCACCTCTTGAGAAATCTGTATGCAGGTCAAGAAGCAACAGTTAGAACTGACATAGAACAGACTGGTTCCAAATAGGAAAAGGAGTACGTCAAGGCTGAATATTGTCACCCTGCTTATTTAACTTATATACAAAGGACATCATGAGAAACGCTGGGCTGGATGAAGCTCAAGCTGGAGTCAAGATTGCCGGGAGGAATATCGATAACCTCAGATATGCAGATGACACCACCCATATGGCAGAAAGTGAAGAAGAACTAAACAACCTTTTGATGAAAGTGAAAGAGAAGAGTGAAAAAGTTGGCTTAAAACTCAACATTCAGAAAACTAAGATCATGGCATCTGGTCCCATCACTTC
>NW_011476509.1:10162-11969 GCF_000754665.1 Bison bison bison | reverse complement strand
TGCAGATGGTGATTGACAGCTGGTCTCCTCTCAGGGGGCTTCCTCTCCTTGTAGCAGTTTTTCTGGGGAACTTCTCTGCATTCATGACTCTTAGTTACCTCCTCAGTCTCTGAGGCAGAATGGTGGTTGGGATAGGGGAGGATATCCTCACTGCACGAAAGGCACGGTCTCTTAGGGTTGCTTCCTCTTGTCACTTAGGCCCGTTCTCTGGACATTTGGTGTAAGCTCGCTAAGTCCACAGGAGAGGCTCTGTGTGACTCAGCAGTGCGGCTCAGCACAGCAGGGCCAGTGAACGAGCTAGCCAGAGGTCAGCAGTGTAAGTGCAGCTGGACTCAGACAACAGAGGTGTATAAACCCAGAGCCAGGGAAGAACCCCCCTTGGTGGTGCTAAGTGAACTGACACCTCACTCACAGCATCAGCCACAGTTCTCTAAATGGAGACGCAGCAGGACCTCCACGCCAGCCTGAGATAGAAGCTGAGTCTGCTGACACCACACACAGATGCAGGAACATGAAACGTTTGTGTTGTCTGTGTTCCTAAATCTATGTCTGTGGTGTCCTCAGACTCACCTTCTACATCAACCTGGGTTGGGGGTCCCACTGAATTTCCATGGAGAAAACTATGAATAATGCTCTGAGTGTGGTGTCAGCTCTTTGAGCACCACCGAGGGGCATTCCTCCCTTCACTAATTGACAGGCTCTAGTAGGTGCAGTAGCTTCTGTCATTCTGGTGGTTTTATGGCAGATAGAGGACACATACTAAAGGGAAGATTGTACTTGAAAAGCAATTCTTACTTTATGTCCTCAGCTTTCTTGTCAAGGTATGAACCACCAGAAGTTTATACAAGGACAAGTCTTTCAAGGAGAGAGTACAATACATCTAAGGAATATACTGAATATTCCCTGATGAATAAAGAAGCCATTGTGGGCACCGTCCTGGTGTTCAACCATCCCTCCTGACTGTCTCATGGAACAAACACTACCTTTATCTTATGGAACTTAGTGATTTTAAACACTTTTGTCCTATGAATGCTAGTCGCTTCAGTCATGTCAGCCTCTTTACCATCCAATGGACTATAGCCCATTAGGCTCCTCTGTCCATGAGATTTTCCAAGCAAGAATGTTGGAACGGGTTGCCATGCCCTCCTCCAGGGCATCTTCCTGACCCAGGGATCAAACTTCTGTCTCTTACATCTACTTATTGGACAGAAATGGTATGGACCTAACAGAAGCAGAAGATATTAAGAAGAGATGGCAAGAATACGCAGAAGAACTGTACAAAAAAGATCTTCACCACCCAGATAATCACGATGGCATGATCACTGACCTAGAGCCAGACATCCTGGAACATGAAGTCCAGTGGGCCTTAGAAAGCATCACTATGAACAAAGCTAGTGGAGGTGATGGAATTTTAGTTGAGCTATTCCAAATTCTGAAAGATGATGCTGTGAAAGTGCTGCACTCAATATGCCAGCAAATTTGGAAAACTCAGCAGTGGCCACAGGACTGGAAAAGGTCAGTTTTCATTCCAATCCCAAAGAAAGGCAATGCCAAAGAATGCTCAAACTACCACACATTGCACTCATCTCACATGCTAGTAAAGTAATGCTCAAAATTCTCCAAGCCAGGCTTCAGCAATACATGAACCATGAAATTCCAGATATTCAAGCTGGTTTTAGAAAAGGCAGAGGAACCAGAGATCAAATTGCCAACATCCGCTAGATCATCGAAAAAGGAAGAGAGTTTCAGAAAAACATCTATTTCTGCTTTATTGACTATGCCAAAGCCTTTGACTGTGTGGATCACA
>NW_011476509.1:4444-7357 GCF_000754665.1 Bison bison bison | reverse complement strand
TGAATTTAACTCAGATGACCATTATATCTACTACTGCGGGCAGGAATCCCTCAGAAGAAATGGAGTAGCCATCATGGCCAACAAAAGAGTCCGAAATGCAGTACTTGGATGCAATCTCAATAACAACAGAATGATCTCTGTTCGTTTCCAAGGCAAACCATTCAATATCACAGTAATCCAAGTCTATGCCCCAACCAGTAATGCTGAAGAAGCTGAAGTTGAACGGTTCTATGAAGACCTACAAGACCTTTTAGAACTAACACCCAAGAAAGATGTCCTTTTCATTATAGGGGACTGGAATGCAAAAGTAGGAAGTCAAGAAACACCTGGAGTAACAGGCAAATTTGGCCTTGGAATATGGAATGAAGCAGGGCAAAGACTAATAGAGTTTTGCCAAGAAAATGCACTGGTCATAGCAAACACCCTTTTTCAACAACACAAGAGAAGACTCTACACATGGACATCACCAGATGGTCAACACTGAAATCAGATTGATTATATTCTTTGCAGCCAAAGATGGAGAAGCTCTATACAGTCAACAAAAACCAGACCAATTCATGGGGTCGCAAAGAGTCGGGCATGACTGAGCCACCGAACTGAACTAGGTTGGTCAAAGCTTTTCTTCCAAGGAGCATGTTATCAGGGAAGCTTGAACTGATTGATCAGGGAAGCCCAAACAATGAGAAAAATCACAAGCCAATGACACAAGGAGCCCAGATGTGGGTGGTCCCAGATTTGGTAAAGTCAGCAGTTCATGTACCTGGAGAGAATGAACACCCTTCCACATGGCACACCCACCTGTCAGTCCCTCCCCCAGGGGACCCCCTCATGTACGGACGTGATTTCTGCATTCCCTGGTCACACGGGAACATGGAAAGGGGCTGGAAGAAGTGGGACGGCTCCTCTGAAACTAAGTCAGGAACCCGGAATCACCGAGAGGTGCTTTGTCCTGCCTTCTGACTAGAACTGGGGCACCAGGACGTGAGAATCTCCTCACCGTGGTGCTTTCTGAATTCCAGCCTCTTGGAAGAGCTTTGGAATCTGAGCCTAAAATAAGTGCCCTGCTGAGTCCTTCATCCCTGTCTCTCTATGTTGGTCAAGTCTGTCCAGGCTCCTCTGACTCTTAGTGACATTCGATTTCTCCTTCGACTCCCAGGTCAAGGACAACCTCAGCTGGTACCGGCTGGTTCCTATATCAAGAGGTAGTGTGTGTTGAAACCGTGATTTCCATCATTAAAGCAAGGAAATTCTCAACACCAAAACTTTCCCTGTACCTAACAGAGTCCTAACATTGCAGGGCAATCCCCCAGCACAAAACTAGAGAGCTGGGCAATCCACAGTCCAGGTGAGATCTGCCCATGGATGCGAAGCTTCAGGAGGAGCAACTTCAGGATAATTACTACCAATTTCTGCAGGACCAGCAATAACCACTGTGAGGATGAGAGATCCTGGGGGCCACAGTCCATGGTTTGTGGGATATAACTCCACAAACATCCAGGTCTTCAAGGTGAGTGTTCATATTTATCCCTTCAGGACACTTGACGGACGAGGGGAAGGCCAACACTGAGAAATGTTAACACCTACCCAGAAGGTTCATCAGGCAGACCCTCCATGGAAGAGCTCTTCCCCGAGCTTCTCCTAGGAGGTGAACAGAAATTCTTGTCCACTACAGACCTACGGAGGGGTCATATCTCATGGCTAAGAGAAGGAACAGGACCAGGGCACTGCAGCCCAGGAGGGAGTATAACGCAGATGGGCCAGTACTGAAAACCCTGGCGATGCTCAGAGCCCAGACCCAGATCCCCTGAGTCATGGGTGTTCAACCTCAACAATGCAAGTAGCCCCTACCCACATGTGACCTCCAGGGACCTGGCAGAGCTACTATATGCAGCCTCTTTGAGGAGGGGATCTAGTGTGCAGACACCACAGCCAGACAACCATCAGGAGCCAGGGCGCTGAGGCTCTGGTACCCATGGCTGGAGACCAGGCTTGGAGCACCTCACTGCTGGCCTCAGACGTGCTCTGTCCTGCCTGGTCGACATGGCCAGTATCCCTCTCCTTTCTTGGCTATCTGACATGCTCAGGAATATTTATGAAGGTTCCATCAGAGACTCAGAACAGGGGGAAGCAGGTTTGTCACAGGGTCCTGCTGGAGGACACGTGGCTGACACAGCAGTGGGTCTATCTCCCCACTGACACCAGGTCCTGAGGTCCTCAGGCTGGTGGTCAGGAGGGATGGTGAGAAGCAGGTTGGAGTCTGATGATGGATGCACCCCGAGGCCATCCTGCTGAAGAGATCTTCTGCCAGCAGACATGCACACAGCTGACCTAGCTTCTCTGCAGGGTGCTGTTGTGGCAACCCTCTCCAGTGGTCCTGCCCCGAGAATCCCATGAACAGAGGAGTCTGGTGGGCTACAGTCTGTGGGGTCTCAAAGGGTCAGACATGACTGAGGTGACTGAGCATGCTCACCGCCCCATTCCCTGGGTGAGCACTCCCTCATGGCAGCCTCCCCTGAGTCAGCTGACAAGGGCTCTGCCTCGTCTTCCTCCAGCGTCTCAGGTGCCTCCTCTCACAGGTGTGGGCACTAGGAGCCCCTCAGGTGCTTGTGCTGTGAGTTGTCTGGGGCGACTGCACTGGTTTTCGTCAAGGGGGCTCATCTGGACCTTCTTGTGGGGCCCCTGCAGGATCCAGGTGCTGCAAGAACAGGTGAGCCCAGGAGTGAACGGTAGGTGGAGTGGCATCAAGCCCCGTGTTTCTGCATGCAACTATCCTGTGACATGATGTTAGCCCACGGGGGGCTCCAGGAGGCGAAGAGACCCCAAGTCCTCGAGAGCCTCTGGACTCACTGTGAGTGTCAACTGCATCAGTGCACCTGCAGCCCCAGGGAGGCGACGTCCAGGTGTTCTCACAAA
>NW_011476509.1:0-2572 GCF_000754665.1 Bison bison bison | reverse complement strand
AGGCTTCTGGATACACCTTCACCGACTACATGCACTGGGTGTGACAGGCCCCTCAGCAAGGGCTTGAACAGATGGACAGATTGACAGCAAAGATGGTGGAGCAAAGTATGCACAGAAGTTCCAGGGCAGAGTCACGTTGGCTGCAGACACGTCCACCAGCACCGCCTACATGGAGCTGAGCAGTCTGAGGTCTGAGGACACGGCTGTTTATTACTGTGTGAGACACACAGTGTGAAAACCCCCATCCTGAGGGTGTCAGAAACCCGGAGGAGCAGGGCGGCTGTGCTGGGGCTGATGATGACAAAGACGATTGGGTCGGGGTCCTGAGAAAAGTGGGTACAAACATGTGTTCACTGTTACAGGAGTGTGTTCACTGTCAGAATTTGTGTTCACCATCAAAGGAGTTGTGTGTTGACTCTCAGAGGACTGTATTCCATCAGAGGAGTGTGTTCGCTTGTACAGGAGTGTGTTCCCTATCTGTAGAGTGTGTTTGCTGTTACAGGATTGTGTTAACTGTTAGAAGAATATGTTCATTTTTAGAGGGTGTTCCCTGTCAGAGGTGTGTGTTCACTGTTAAAGGAATGTTTTCCATACAATAGATACTCTGTCAGAGGAGTGTGTTCCATACACTAAGCACTCTGTTGGAGGAGTGTGTTGTGTACAATACACACTCAGTCAGAGGAGTGTGTTACGTACAATACACGTTGTGTCAAAAGAGTGTGTTCCATACAATAAGCACTGTGTCAGAGGATTGTGTTCCATACAGTAAAGATTCTGTAATCAAAATATCAGCACTGGGGGGGAAGCGTCAGTGCACTCTACGGACACAAGCCCCTGTGAGGTCTCTGTGTGGACCCGAATCTTTGCCTCAGAGCCGTGGCTCCATCCCACATGAAGTCCAGCTTCATCTCCATGCAGATGTGTTAAGTCGTCTGCAGGTGGTTGAGCCTTTTGCAGCCCCGCCCAGGAGTGAACAAAAAACCCCTTTTGCTCTATGTCATGTCCAGGACCTGGTATGTTGGGATCTGGGTTCCAGCCATTCTAACTGTGCAGTGGTACCTCACAATCCTTTAAGCATGCAGTCCCTGATGGCTTGTGATGTGGAAGGTCTTTCCAAGTGTTCACGTGTCAGCTGTGAATCTTTGGAAGCAAGTTCAGACCACCCATTTTTCACTGGGTTGCTTACCTTCTGTTGTTCAGTTATGAGTGTCCACGTGTATTCATAGCACAAAGTTCTTACAAATATGCTATTTATAAGTGTATCTTTCCAGCCTGTGGCTTGCCGTTAGAGTCCCTTAACAGTGAGTTCAGGAAACAAGTGTTTTTCATTGTGATGCTCTCCAATTTATCAGTTTTTCCCCCATGGATCATGCTATTGGTCTTATGTCTAAAAATTGTTGGCAAATTTAAGGGCACCCAGAAGTTTTCCAAGTGCAGCCCCGCCCCTCCCTCAACAGATGGGGCTGAAGAGGTGGGAAAATTAGGAATATGGAAGAATCCTAGATCCATTGACAGGTTTGTCCTGTGTGTGTGTGTATGGGTGTTCAGTTGAGTCTGACTTGTTCAGACCCCATGGACTGCAGCCCACCAGGCTTCTGTGTCCGTGGGATTTTTCCAGGCAAGAGTACTGGAGGGGGTTGCCATTTCCTCCCTCAGAGGATCTTCCCCACCCAGGGATTGAACTCGTGTTTCCCACGTCTCTTGTGTCTCCTACATTAGAAGCAGACTCTTTACCACGGCACCACCTGGGAAGCGCTGCCCTAACTGTAGTTTCCCCTTTCCAGAATGGCCTATAAATGAAGTCACACAACATGCAGGCCTTTAAGACTGCTTTCTTTCACTTCGCCATATGCATTTAAGGTTCATTCACACCAGCCATGGACAGTCCAGAAAGGAAATTAAGAAAGTATTCCATTTAAAATTGCATGTAAAAGAATTAAATGCCTAGCAATAAATTTAACCAAGGAGAGGAGAGACATGTGCACTGAAAACTACAAAACCTAAGACAAAACATAAAACACGGAAAGAAATGAGACTCCATGCGTGTTCAGTTGTAGCTGGCTCTTTGAGATGCCCTGGACTGTAGTCCGCCAGGCTTCTCTGTTCATGGGATTTTTCAGGCAAGAACACTGGAGTGGGTTGCCATTTCTCAGGCGGGGCATCTTCCTGACCCAGGGACCCTATTTCTCCTGACAGTCTTGACTGCAGCCCAGGCCCCGTGGAGCCTCCCCTCCTGCGTCTCCTGCACTGATGGGCAGGGTCTTTGCCGCGCATATCACCTGGTGCACACATCTGAGCTCACAGATGGAACAGCTTCTCCACATTGTAGGACAGCAAGGCTTACCCGAGTCACTAACATGACCAGTGAGGAGCAGAAAGCCACTGAGTAAGAGGGCAGGGTTTCCCTTAGGGCTGATGGGAGCCCTCAGGACCCGGAGCGAGGAAGTGGCTGCTCAACTGTTTGGTGTCAAACGGTTAGTTTCATGACATGTGAAGTTTCCATCCACTAAAAAGAAAAGATTCCTAGATGACCCTTGAGGGTTCCATAGCTCGTTCTTCTATTCTTCCCATG
>NW_011476508.1:9524-11356 GCF_000754665.1 Bison bison bison | reverse complement strand
TTTCCCAATTTTGATCCAGTCAGCTGTTTCCTATTCTAACTGTTGTTTCTTGGCTTGCATACAGGTTTCTCAGGAGACAGGTAAGATGGTCTGGTATACCCATCTCTCTAAGAATTTTCCAGTTTCTTGTGATCCACACAGTCAAAGGCTTTAGCATAGTCAACAAAGCAGATGTTTTCCTGAAATTCCCTTCCTTTCTCTATGATCCAACAAGTGTTGGCAATTTGCTCTCTGGTTCTGCTTCTTCTGAACCCAGCTTGTACATCTGTAAGTTCTCATTTCACATACTGCTGAAGCCTAAATTGAAGGATTTTGAGTATAGTGTTACTAGCATGTGGAATGAGCACAATTATACAATATCTTGAACATTCTTTGGCACTGCTCTTCTTTGGGATTGGAATGAAAACTGACCTGATCCCACATGTCACAAATAAGACCCGATGCAGCCAAATAAATAAGTAAATAGAGATATATATATTTTTTAAAAAGACTGATCTCTGTGAACCAGGATGGAGATCTTCACCAGATACTAAATCTGCCAGCATTTTGATCTTGGCATTCCCAGCCTCTAGAATTATAAGAAACAAATGTGTGTCTTTTAATCCACACAAACAGCCTAAGACAATATATAAAAAAAGCAAAATGTGAAGACTGTTGAGGAAAAATATGAAAATATGATAGAGAAGACTGGGGTGGGGAGAATCTTTGTTTAGATAATCAAGAAAGCCCTCATTGAATAAATGACAGCTGGAAAAGTGAAAATAAGGAGCAAAATTTGGGGATAGAATATTACAGGTAAATGGGATAGTGCAAAAGGCTTTTAAATGCTTGCATTCCTGGAAAAACACAGGGATGGAGAGAATGGGAGAAAGTGGGTAGGATAACAGAGGTTAGGTCTTGAAGCAATTGATAGGTTATGGTAAGGAAGGAGTCTGAAATTTATTCTAAGGTCATAAGGAGTCTTGAAAGATTTCAAACATGTAAATGAAAAAAAATTTTAAGAACACTTCTGGCTGCCACATGGAGAATGGATTGAAAGGGAAAAAAGCTAGAGCAGGGAATGTTAGGAAGACGTTGGATAATACAGGGGGCCAGGGTGGGGGAGAGACGGTGCCTCAGTGTTTGGCAGTGGAAGTAGAAATGGAGAAAAGAAGTTAAAGCTTGAAATAGTTCAAATTTTCAGGGTGAGGAGGGCAGGGAAGTAATTAAGGATGGCTTAGGTTCTGGCCAATGACAGGTAGATGTTTGTACCATTTACTATGATGAGGAACACCGTGGTGATATCAGATTTGATGCAGTGGGAATCAAGAGTTCTATTTTAGCTATGTTTAGATTCATATTTTTGTTAAAAACCCAAAAATGGGTAAAATTAGGCAGTTGGAAATATGTTTGATGCTCAATGGAGGAGATTAGAAATACAAATTTGAAAGACATCAATATGAAAATGACATTTAAGCCTCAGAACTATATGATATTATCCAGAGAGGCAGTTAAATCAGAGAAGACTAGAACCCCTGGTGAGGCCATAAGATTCAGACTCTGTAAAATTTCCACATATCCCAGTTATTTTGAAATGCAGCCAAATGAGGAAGTACTGCTAATAATTTCATTTTCAATGGCTCCCATAAGTAAGGGGCTAAAGCAAGAAAGGGGGAAAAAATTAAATAAAAAGTGAACAGAAAAACACATCTTAATTTAGTGAAGTGGGTTCAAAAAGACATTGTATTGTATGTCTAAGCCAAACTCTGGATTTACCAGTTCCTGAAAAACCATTAGGAAACTTTTCAAAAATTAAAGAACCTAGGGACTTCCCTGGTGGTCCAGGGGTTAAG
>NW_011476508.1:5535-6481 GCF_000754665.1 Bison bison bison | reverse complement strand
GTCACTTAGTCTTGTCCAGCTCTTTGCAACCCCATGGACTGCAGCACGCCAGGCTTCCCTGTCCATCACCAACTCGTGGAGCTGCCTCAAACTCGTGTCCATCATGGTGATGATGCCATCCAACCATCTCATCCTCTGGTGTCCCCTTCTCCTCCCACCTTCAATCTTTCCCAGCATCAGGGTCTTTTCCAGTTCTTCGTATCAGATGGCTAAAGTATTGGCGTTTCAGCTTCAGCATCTGTTCTTCCAATGAATATTCAGGACTGATTTCCTTTAGTATTGACTGGTTTGATCTCCTTGCAGTCCAAGGAGCATACTTCCCCCTGAACTGATTGAAGTAGTAATAGCTAATACATGTTTGAATGCTTATTGTGTGCTAATCGGTATTATAATATTTTACATACACTAAATTTATCTAATCCTCATGCTAACCCTTTAAAGTATGTATTACTATCTCTCTGTTATAGATAAGAAATCTGATAACCAAAATTTAAGCAATATTCCCAAGTTCACACAGTTGATAACTAGAAATACAGGATTTCGGTCCAGAACATCTGACTCCATATGCTTTACACTATACTATTTTTCAAATATAGAATATAAAGATTACTATCATACAGAGGCAGATAATTTAAATTGTTTTATGACTCAGAGATGAGAATCATAACATTTAAACATGTATATATCATGATGCAGTCAATTTTTGCTTATGTATTTTATTAAAGTAATTATTAGTGGTATGTAATTTTTTTTGACTCTGTAAGATTCTTTTTATTTATTTATTTATTTGTTTATTTTTTTTTGAATCTGTGCCCTTGGCTTTATTTTTAAACTTTACAATACGGTATTCGTTTTGCCAAATATTGAAATGAATCCGCCACAGGTATACATGTGTTCCCCATCCTGAACCCTCCTCCCTCCTCCCTCCTCCCTCCCCATACCCTGT
>NW_011476508.1:4532-5435 GCF_000754665.1 Bison bison bison | reverse complement strand
CATCCATAGCTGGGTATTGTTTTTGCTTTGGCTCCATCCCTTCATTCTTTCTGGAGTTATTTCTCCACTGATCTCCAGTAGCATATTGGGCACCTACTGACCTGGGGAGTTTCTCTTTCAGTATCCTATCATTTTGCCTTTTCATACTGTTCATGGGGCTCTCAAGGCAAGAATACTGAAGTGGTTTGCCATTCCCTTCTCCAGTGGACCGCATTCTGTCAAATCTCTCCACCATGACCCGCCCATCTTGGGTTGCCCCAAGGCATGGCTTAGTTTCATTGACTTAGACAAGGCTGTGGTCCTAGTGCGATTAGATTGACTAGTTTTCTGTGAGTATGGTTTTAGTGTGTTTGCCCTCTGGTGCCCTCTTGCAACACCTACCATCTTACTTGGGTTTCTCTTACCGTGGGTGTGGGGTATCTCTTCACGGCTGCTCCAGCAAAGTGCAGCCATTGCTCCTTACCTTGGACGAGAGGTATCTCCTCACCATATATAAGATGCATATACATGACAATTTATATACAACAAAAATGAAAGTGACAGAAATCTTACTAAAAGAAAGGAGAAAAAATATGAGTGAACTTGAGATCTGTAGTCAAAGTGAGCAATTTCAAGTTTCCATATGTTTAAATTTTAATAGGCAAAAATGTACCATTGATTGATTTTACATTTCTTTCTATCATTATTAATAGAGAATATACACATACACTATATGTATATAGTCCTAAAAGAAGTAGTTGAAAAGGAAAGGTGTTTACCAAATGTTTGGCAAATACCTGTTTGAGATCTATCAAAACTGATAAAAATCAGTATTTTTACAGCATCAGTTCAGTCACTTAGTCTTGTCCAACTCTTTGCAACCCCATGGACTGCAGCACACCAGGCTTCCCTGTCCATCACCAA
>NW_011476508.1:0-753 GCF_000754665.1 Bison bison bison | reverse complement strand
ATTTCTGGCATTGTGATGGGTCTGTTAAGATTTTCTATTTCTTCCTGGTCCAGATTTGGAAAGTTGTACTTTTCTAAGAATGTGTCCATTTCTTCCACGTTGTCCATTTTATTGGCATATAATTGTTGATAGTAGTCTCTTATGATCCTTTGTATTTCTGTGTTGTCTGTTGTGACCTCTCCATTTTCATTTCTAATTTTATGGATTTGATTTTTCTCCCTTTGTTTCTCGATGAGTCTGGCTAATGGTATGTCAATTTTATTTATCCTTTCAAAGAACCAGCTTTTGGCTTTGTTGATTTTTGCTATGGTCTCTTTTGTTTCTTTTGCATTTATTTCTGCCCTAATTTTTAAGATTTCTTTCCATCTACTAACCCTGGGGTTCTTCATTTCTTCCTTTTCTAGTTGCTTTAGGTGTAGAGTTAGGTTATTTATTTGACTTTTTTCTTGCTTCTTGAGGTATGCCTGTATAGCTATGAACTTTCCCCTGAGGACTGCTTTTACAGTGTCCCACAGGTTTTGGGTTGTTGTGTTTTCATTTGCACTCGTTTCTATGCAAATTTTGATTTCTTTTTTTATTTCTTCTGTGATTTGTTGGTTATTCAGCAGCATGTTGTTCAGCCTCCATATGTTGGAATTTTTAATAGTTTTTCTTCTGTAATTGAGATCTAATCTTACTGCATTGTGGTCAGAGAAGATGCTTGGAATGATTTCAATTTTTTTGAATTTCCCAAGGCTAGATTTATGGCCCAGG
>NW_011476507.1:61260-61811 GCF_000754665.1 Bison bison bison | reverse complement strand
GGACACCTTATCTTTGACAAAGAAGGCAAGAATATACAATGGATTAAAGACAATCTCTTTAACAAGTGGTGCTGGGAAATCTGGTCAACCACTTGTAAAAGAATGAAACTAGAACACTTTCTAACACCATACACAAAAATAAACTCAAAATGGATTAAAGATCTAAACATAAGACCAGAAACTATAAAACTCCTAGAGGAGAACATAGGCAAAACACTCTCTGACATACATCACAGCAGGATCCTCTATGACTCATCTCCCAGAATACTGGAAATAAAAGCAAAAATAAACAAATGGGACCTAATTAACCTTAAAAGCTTCTGCACATCAAAGGAAACTATTAGCAAGGTGAAAAGACAGCCTTCAGAATGGGAGAAAATAATAGCAAATGAAGCAACTGACAAACAACTAATCTCAAAAATATACAAGCAACTCCTACAGCTCAACTCCAGAAAATAAATGACCCAATCAAAAAATGGGACCAAAGAACTAAATAGACGTTTCTCCAAAGAAGACATACAGATGGCTAACTAACACATAGAAAAGATGCT
>NW_011476507.1:60438-61160 GCF_000754665.1 Bison bison bison | reverse complement strand
AACTCTAAAGACTCCACCAGAAAATTACTAGAACTAATCAATGACTATAGTAAAGTTGCAGGATATAAAGTCAACACACAGAAATCCCTTGCATTCCTATACACTAATAATGAGAAAACAGAAAGAGAAATTAAGGAAACAATTCCATTCACCATTGCAACGGAAAGAATAAGATACTTAGGAATATATCTACCTAAAGAAACTAAAGACCTATGTATAGAAAACTATAAAACACTGGTGAAAGAAATCAAAAAGGACACTAATTGATGGAGAAATATACCATGTTCATGGATTGGAAGAATCAATATAGTGAAAATGAGTATACTACCCAAAGCAATTTTTAGATTCAATGCAATCCCTATCAAGCTACCAACGGTATTCTTCACAGAGCTATAACAAATAATTTCACAATTTGTATGGAAATACAAAAAACATCAAATAGCCAAAGCGATCTTGAGAAAGAAGAATGGAACTGGAGGAATCAACCTACCTGACTTCAGGCTCTACTACAAAGCCACAGTTATCAAGACAGTATGGTACTGGCACAAAGACAGAAATATAGATCAATGGAACAAAATGAAAAGCCCAGAGATAAATCCGTGCACATATGGACACCTTATCTTTGACAAAGAAGGCAAGAATATACAATGGATTAAAGACAATCTCTTTAACAAGTGGTGCTGGGAAATCTGGTCAACCACTTGTAAAAGAATGAAACTAGA
>NW_011476507.1:28351-59767 GCF_000754665.1 Bison bison bison | reverse complement strand
TAGAAAGATGGTAACAATAACCCTGTGTACGAGACAGCAAAAGAGACACTGATGTATAGAACAGTCTTATGGACTCTGTGGGAGAGGGAGAGGGTGGGAGGATTTGGGAGAATGGCATTGAAACATGTATAATATCATGTATGAAACAAGTTGCCAGTCCAGGTTCAATGCATGATACTGGATGCTTGGGGCTGGTGCACTGGGACGACCCACAGGGAGGGTATGGGGAGGGAGGAGGGTTCAGGATGGGGAACACATGTATACCTGTGGTGGATTCATTTCAATATTTGGCAAAACTAATACAATTTTGTAAAGTTTAAAAAAAAAAAAAAAAGACAGACAGATTGTTCCAAGTAAAGCCTTTATAATTTACATGTTTTGTTTGAGAATTCTAAAAGCCTTCCATATGCCCAGTCTGGTGAGGTTCTAATTTATTTTCAGTATTTTCAATTGGTTAAAAAAAAAAAAAAGTACTTCTGCCAACTATTACTACTGATACTGTTCCTCCCTGGGTGAACATTTCTACAAGATTTACCTGAATCACCTACTTTATACATATTTAAGGCACTTAAAATGATGATTAGTCATTAAAAAATATGTTACCTCAAAAGTTATTTTTTAAAGCAAGAATTTAAAATTAAATTTCAAGCACAAATTTGCAGGTGCATTGGTTTTCAAGACATAAATATGAACACATCACTCACAGTGTAAATTGCCAATAATCTCAAAGTATGGTAAAAACTATAAAGATACTTTATAAAGTTTGCTATAAAAATATTTACAGCTCAAAAATATTGCATGGTCCTCTAGCAATCAAGTACCAGAGTGAAGTCCAAGGTTATCTAGATTAGGTCGGCATCTTTCCAAGAGAATGTGGGCCCTTAATCTCAAAATTCTCCAAGCCAGGCTTCAGCAATACGTGAACTGTGAACTTCCTGATGTTCAAGCTGGTTTTAGAAAAGGCACAGGAACCAGAGATCAAATTGCCAACATCCACTGGATCATGGAAAAAGTAAGAGAGTTCCAGAAAAACATCTATTTCTGCTTTATTGACTATGCCAAAGCCTTTGACTGTGTGGATCACAATAAACTGTGGAAAATTCTGAAAGAGATGGGAATACCAGACCACCTGACCTACCTCTTGAGAAACCTGTATGCAGGTCAGGAAGCAGTTAGAACTGGACATGGAACAACAGACTGGTTCCAAATAGGAAAAGGAGTACGTCAAGGCTGTATATTGTCACCCTGCCTATTTAACTTCTACGCAGAGTACATTATGAGAAACGCTGGACTGGAAGAAGCACAAGCTGGAATCAAGATTGCCGGGAGAAATATCAATAACCTCAGATATGCAGATGACACCACCCTTATGGCAGAAAGTGAAGAGGAACTAAAAAGTCTCTTGATGAAAGTGAAAGAGGAGAGTGAAAAAGTTGGCTTAAAGCTCAACATTCAGAAAACTAAGATCATGGCATCCGGTCCCATCACTTCATGGGAAATAGATGGGGAAACAGTGGAAACTGTGTCAGACTTTATTTTTTTGGGCTCCAAAATCACTGCAGATGGTAACTGCACCCATGAAATTAAAAGACGCTTACTCCTTGGAAGGAAAGTTATGACCAACCTAGACAGCATATTAAAAAGCAGAGACATTACTTGGCCAACAAAGGCCCGTTTAGTCAAGGCTATGGTTTTTCCAGTGGTCATGTATGGATGTAAGAGTTGGACTGCGAAGAAAGCTGAGTGCTGAAGAATTGATGCTTTTGAAGTTCCTTGGACTGCAAGGAGATCCAGCCAGTCCATTCTAAAGGAGATCAGTCCTGGGTGTTCTTTGGAAGGAATGATGCTAAAGCTGAAACTCCATTACTTTGGCCACCTCATGCAAAGAGTTGACTCAATGGAAAAGACTCTGATGCTGTGAGGGATTGGGGGCAGGAGGAGAAGGGGACGACAGAGAATGAGATGGCTGGATGGCATCACTGACTCGATGGACGTGAGTTTGAGTGAACTCCGGGAATTGGTGATGGACAGGGAGGCCTGGCGAGTGCAATTCATGGGGTCGCAAAGAGTCGGATATGACTGAGCAACTGAACTGAACTGAACTAAATCTCATTGAGTAACCTGATTCCTGGGAAATCTTCCTTTTTATGGGAGATGCAGGCTCTGGGGAGCCACAGTCTTTTGTGGTTCCACTGACTCAACTAAATAGCTTTTAATTCAGCACAGTATCTCATGTGTTCATTACATTACTTCAATTAGAAGTATGGCAGGCTTTATTTGTTTTGAGTTTTAAATATTACTTTTTTTTTAGGTTTAAATGACCATCAATATTTGCTACAGATCATATTCTCTGCCTTCTCCATTCCTCTATGCTGATTTGTTTTTTCCATTGATTATTGCAATCCTTGAGCACTTTTCTGAAAAAGAGTCTGTCAATTGTATATTTCTAGTGCTGATACATCTTAATGTATACCTGTGATGGATTCATTTTGATATTTGGCAAAACTAATACAACTATGTAAAGTTTAAAAATAAAATAAAATTAATTTAAAAAAATCTTAAGAATATTTTAAATTTCTCATCATTTTTACCATCATCAGAATTTTGTTAATATCTTGTTCCTTTTTTCCAATACAGATAAGCCTAACGAAATTCTACAAGCAGTGGGATGAAACCACTCCTTAATTTCTATGTCTTATATTCAACCAATCCTCCTGCCAATGCAGAAGATACAGGAGACAAGAGTTTGACCTCTGGGTAGGGAAGATCCTCTGGAGTAGGGAATGGCAACCCCCTCCAGTATTCTTGCCTGGGAAATCCCATGGAGAGAGGAGCCTGGCAAGCTATAGTACATGAAGTCACAAAAAGTCAGACATGACTGAGTGACTGAGAACATACATACTCAACCCAACATCCTGGCTTTGTCAGTACTGAGATCAGAGCCTTCTGAGCAAACTTTTTAAAAAGCCATTATCTTAGCTTATTTTGGGTCAGAATCTTCATCCTTAATTCATATTTTCATACTTTCTTAGAGAAAGCTTATAGAACTTCACATTTAAAATTTCAAATTTGCTTATAACCTATTTAATATGTCACCTATTCAACATAACATTTACCTAGATAATAAACATTTCTATCAATTATTTGGATGTTTATTCCAAAATAAAGGAACAAGTTAAAACTCTTAATAGAGGATTATTCAGCCTTCAAACCTAAGAAGTCATTTCTCTCTAACTTTACTAGTAACCATGAATATTTAAATATAATCTTTATACCAATCTGATAGGCAAAAAAAGAGCAGCAAAGCCCTTTGAAATATTTCAACAACCACATTTCCATGAACTGAAAAGGAAAACACAACATAAAAATTTCCAGTTAAAAGAAACTATGACAGCTCCAGGAAGGATTAGGTTATGCATTTAATAGGTCCCACTGGACTAGTCTATTGGCCATTTGCACACCATGATCACTTAAGGATTTTTTAAAAGTAACCAAATCTTTCACTGTTTTTCCTTCAAGGTTTTTACCTTTGGATTTATACTTAGAAGGATTTCTGAAGTTCTAAAAAATTTTTTTTCAAATAAAATAAAAGTTTTTTGTTTTTTTTTTTGTTAAATGATGGTCGATGACAGGTTAAAATGGGATCATGGTGTAAATGCTGTAGATTCTTCTCAGTTCACAAGATTTTATTTTATGAGTCATATGTACTTCTGGAAATCAGATCTGAAATTCCTATAATCAACTACAAAAAGAGGAGGCTCCACTGAATTGCTGATGGTAAGAAGTGCCATGTAGCAGTTGAACTCCAGAGATAGAAATGACAGAGTTGCACTCAAGGTAGGAGAGAATCAATTTCCCTAAACAAAACGTTGTGGTCAATCCTTTTGTTTGACTTAAAAGCCCCTGACCTTTCAAAAAAACTTCTTTCAGACACAAATATTCTATTCCACGTGAAATAGAAAAGAGAGCTTTACAATGGAAAGAATTGGTTCTCTCTCCCTCTGTCTTTAACTCCAGTGAAATAAGGGAAAACTTCCTTTGTGTTGGTGGCAATGACATTCCAAATTTTATCCCATTACTAAAATAGACTAAAACAACCAAAAAGTTTTTCTAAAATATACATTCAGCTTCTTTTATGCATTCAGTTCAGTTCAGTCACTCAGTCGTGTCCGACTCTTTGCAAGCCCATGATCCGCAGCACGCCAGGCCTCCCTGTCCATCACCAACTCCCAGAGTCCACCCAGACCCATGTCCATTGAGTCGGTGATGCCATCCAACCATCTCATCCTCCATAGTCCCCTTCTCCTCCTGCCCTCAATCTTTCCCAGCATCAGGGTCTTTTCAAAATGAGTCAGCTCTTTGCATCAGGTGGCCAAAGTATTGGAGTTTCAGCTTCAACATCAGTCCTTCCAATGAACACCCAGGACTGATCTCCTTTAGGATGGACTGGTTGGATCTCCTTACAGTCCAAGGGACTCCCAAGAGTCTTCTCCAACACAACAGTTCAAAAGCATCAATTCTTCAGCACTCAGCTTTCTTCACAATCCAACTCTCACATCCATACATGACCACTGGAAAAACCATAGCCTTGACTAGATGGACCTTTGTTGACAGAGTAATATCTCTGCTTTTATGCATTAATTTAACCAAAATCCTGTCCTCTATCTTGATTTCTTTCTGTCCTCGGTTTAGAAAATTCCAAGTTCCTGTTCCATTATATCTCAAAGATGAGAGACTCAGTAATGATTTTCCTTTTTGTTGTCCTTGTTCAGTTGCTAAGTCTTGTCCATGGACCGCAGCACAACAGACTCTTCTATCCTCTGCTATCTCCTGGAGTTTGCTCAAATTCATGTCTGTTGTGTCATTGATGCTATCTAACCATGTCATGCTCTGCCAGTCCCTTCTCCTTCTCCTCTTCAATCTTTCCCAGCATCAGGGTCTTTTTCAATGAGTCTGCTCTTCGCATCAGGTGGTCAGAGTATCAGGGCTTCAGCTTTAGCATCAGTCCTTCCAATGAATATTCAGGGTTGATTTCCTTTAGGATTGACTGGTTTGATCTCCTTGCAGAGATTTTCAACAGGCCTTTCCTTTAGCTTTTTTTAATACCCCACTTCTAGACAAATGTCAAGAAGACACAAGAAGTAGAAAGTTTTATTAGGATAGCAGAGTCTTATGAATATCATTTTAGAATATGGACACCCCAGACCAAAAATTTAATTGGCACCTGTTTGTATGTCAATAAAAATTCAAAAAGTAAGAAACAAATCCCCTGGGCCTAAAAGAAGGAAAGAAATCATCAGGGAAATTCCATTTTGATGTATCAGATCCATCTCAGAAAGATGGAGAAAGACTATGTTGATAATCCCAGTGCCTGTCAAGTTTATTATTTGGCCAACATTAAAAAAAGAAAAATCTGGTAATAGACTATTTTCTCTTATTTGACTTTAAACAAGTAGAAAATTATATCCTGAGAACACATGAATATATCCTAAAAGGATGTGCATGATTTTCTCCTCCTTGGTGTATTATAATACTGTGGTGTCGATATTTTTATATGACAGAATGGGTGGAAAAGAATCTCCCATCCAAAAATCACTGAGAACTTTATGTGCCCTATTTTGTAACTCTTTAAAATAACTACCTTATCCCTTTACCACAAAAACCTTCTTTTTTTGACTTTTTTCCTTGGGAGCCCATTAAGATTTCTTCAGTATATTTGGTGAAAAGAGAAGCATTTCAAAGTGTATGATTCAGTCCACTGTTTGGAAACTTGGACTAGGAAGACGACACATTTTTATACCCTATAAATGGAGTGTGACTGACTAAGAAGCTACTATTCTCAGACAAGTCATGGGATGAGAATATCTGTTAGAGTCTTTTTTATTCTTAAATGAAGTATAGTTGATTTACAATTTTTTTCAGGTGTACAGCAAAGTGACTCAGTTATATATATATATTACAGAATACTGAGTAGAGTTCCCTGTGCTATACGGTAGGTCCTCATTGGCTATCTCTTTTATATACAGTATTGTGTGTGTGCTCAGTCGTGTCCAACTCTTTGCAAACCCATGGACATCACCCTGCCAAGCTTTTCTGTCCGTGGAATTTTCCAGGCAAGAGTACTGGAGTGGGTTACCCTTTTCTCCTCCAGGGAATCTTCCCAACCCAGGGGTTGAACCCTCATCTCCCGTATTGGCAGGCAGATCCTTTATCACTGGGCCACCTGGGAAGCCCTATATATATATAGAGAGAGAGAGAGAGAGTAGGGAAAGTGAAGTCACTCAGTCCTGCCTGACTCTTTGTGACCCCGTGGACTGTAGCCTGCCAGGCTCCTCCATCCATGGGATTCTCAAGGCAAGAATACTGAAGTGGGTTGCCATTTCTTTCTCCAGGGGATCTTCCGAACCCAGGGATTGAACTCCGATCTCCCACATTGCAGGCAGACGCTTTACCCTCTGAGCCACCAGGGAAGCCTATATATATATAGTAGTGTGTATATGTGAATCCCAAACTCCTAATTTATCCCTCTTGGTAACTATAAGCTTGTTTTCTATATCTGTGAGCCTGCTTCTGTTTTGTAAATAAGTTCATTCAGATTCTGCATATAAATAATATCATATATGTTTGTCTTTTCTCCCTCTGACTTCACTTAATATGGAGAATATCTGTAAGCTTCTACAACTCCTGACAAAAAGATATCTTCTCATTTCTCTCCATACTTTGGATTATCCTTTATTGAAAAATTTTAAATAAGCATTTGATTATTAGCTTCTATAGTATTTCTACAGAATGAATGTGTGGTGGTGTGAAGAGGAAGTATGTTTTATTTTTATTCAGCCCAAGTTGTGGGGTTCTGTATTTAGAATCTTTCATTTAAGCTATTTAATATTTTGATTGCTTTCTGATTTCTTATGAAATAGTTAGATAGTTTCCTGGACCTGTTTCCAACAGAGTAAGCATTAGTTCAATGTGACTTTTTTTTAATAAAGATTTTTCTAATTATATGTTTATTTTGGGATGTGCTGGGTCTTTGATGCTGCACATGGGCTATCTCTAGTTGTGGAGAGCGGGGGCTACTCTCGGGTTGCGGTGAACAGGCTTCTCACTGCAGTGGCTCCTCTTGCAGAGTGTGGGTTCTAGAGTGCACGGTAGTTGTAGTTGTAGGCTACACGAGTTGTAGGCTTAGTTGCTCCGAGTCTTGTGGAATCTTCCTGGACCCTGCATTGGCAGGTGGATTCTTAACCAGTAGACCACCAGGGAAGTCCCCAGTGTGACTCTTAAAGGCTTAATAATTTTGATATGTAAATGTAAGACCACTGCTTAGGAAAGAATAAAGGTCTTTGCCTGTGAGCAACAGCCATGAAGCTACTCAAAAAATCTATAGGATCTCTTCCTCGGTTTTTGTACTCACTTGTTTGTGTTAAGTTCCAATGTGATGATCCATCTGAAAATGAACTCTTTGGAAGGGTAATGCCTGAACCCTAACTTGTGGTCTTTAGTTTTTGTTGTGGATTTCTATCTTACTGTCATTTAGTGAGTCTTTGTTTTCTACAAAAACATCACAACAGAGCCAGTGTCTAGGCCACACACACAAACATTCTAGACATTCTTCACATTGTTGATGGAAGCAGCCCAGGTAATGACTAAAAAGACTTGAACACGGAGAGCCTTTCATTTTAAGCCCTTTAACATTCCAACGTTCCGTGAATGAAATATAATTCATATTTATGAATGGAGCTAATAAGGAAAAATGGATCCCCTGAAAATATAGTATCATAAAACAAAAATAGAAATACTTTGAGTCCTACAACAAACGGCTTCTTTTGATACTTGTCCAAACTTGCTTCAGAAAATAGCAGGGTTTAGGAATTCTTCTAATGCCTCTTTCCCCAGATTAAGCTTTCAGAAAATCCTTACACATTTGTTAAATAGACTTAGAAATTTATTGTTATAGAGAGAAGAAAGAGGAGCAATTAAAATCACTAGTTACTGTACCATGTAAAATTATAAAGCTTTTATATCACTTTTTCCAGTGATTGTTTTGTCTATTACTGCGATAGTATTAATTTTTTGGATTTAAAATCCAGAGCTTGGGCCCATTGGAAATAAATTCATAATGAAAAGAAATCACTTGGCTTATAATGTTTATTATTAGTTATTTTTTTCTCCCCAGTACCTCTTAGAGACATTTCATGTATTTTTATTCATCCAAGCCTAATCTAGTGCCTTGTAGGCAGTTCAGTCTAGTTCAGTTCACTCAGTTCAGTCGCTCAGTCGTGTCCGACTCTTTGCAACCCCATGAATTGCAGCATGCCAGGCCTCCCTGTCCATCACCAACTCCTGGAGTTCACTCAAACTCACGTGCATCAAATTGGTGATGCCATCCAGCCATCTCATCCTCTGTCGTCCCCTTCTCCTCCTGCCCCCAATCCCTCCCAGCATCAGAGTCTTTTCCAATGAGTCAACTCTTCGCATGAGTTGACCAAAGTACTGGAGTTTCAGCATCAGAGTCTTTTCCAATGAGTCAACTCTTCGCATGAGTTGACCAAAGTACTGGAGTTTCAGCATCAGAGTCTTTTCCAATGAGTCAACTCTTCGCATGAGTTGACCAAAGTACTGGAGTTTCAGCTTTAGCATCATTCCTTCCAAAGAACACCCAGGGCTGATCTCCTTCAGAATGGACTGGTTGGATCTCCTTGCAGTCCAGGGGACTCTCAAGAGTAGTCTTCTCCAACACCACAGTTCAAAAGCATCAGTTTAACCAGACTCTAAATATTTATTTATTTTTGGCCATTTGTATATTTTCTTTGGAAGAAATATCTATTCAGTTTCTTTGCTTATTTTTTAATTGGGTTATTTATTTTTTTGCTATTGAGTTGTGTTTCTTGCATATTTTGCATATTAAACTCTTACTGGATATGTGATTTCCAACTATTTTCTCTGATTCTAGAAGTTCCCTTGTCATTTTGTTGATGATTGCCTTTGCTGTGCAAAAGTTTTAAAGTCTAATATATTTTCACTTTGTTTACTTTTTATTTTGTTGCCATTGCTTCTGTTATTAAATCAAAAGAATTATTTCTAAGATTAATGCCAAGGAGCTTAACCCCTATGTTTTATTCTAGGAGTTTCATAGTTTCAGGTTTTATGTTCAAATTGATTTTGAGTTGATTTTTGTGTATGGTGAACTATAAGAATCCAGTTTTGCTCTTTTTCATGTGAGTATCCAGTCTTTCCAACATAATTTATTAAAAATGTATTATATATTTTTGGCTTCTTTATCATACTTTACATGTGTGGCTTTATTTCTGAGATCTCTATTTGGTTTCATTGATCTACATGTATGTTTTATCCTCATACCATATGATTTTGATTAGTATTACTTTGTAATGTATATAATCTGAAATTAGGAATTGTGTTACCTCTAGTTTTTTTCTTCTTCCTCTAGACTTCTTGGGCCATTCATGGTCTTTTGTCATTCCATCCAGATTTTAGGATTATTTACTTGTTCTGTGAACAGTGCCATTGGGATTTTGATAGAGATTGCTTTGAATCTGCAGATAGCTTTGAGTAGTGTAGGCATTTTGACAACATTTATTCTTCCAATCAATGAACACAGAGTATTTTCTCATTTACTTGTGTTCTTTTCAGTTTCTTTCATCAATATCTTACACTTTTCAGTGTACAGATCTTTTGCCTCCTTGGTTAAGGAGGCCTCTTTAGTGGAATCCATCTTGGCTAAAAGATGTGTATACACACATTCAAGGATGCTGGGATGTAGCAAATATGAACTCTGAAGCAGGCAAATCAAAAGGATTGGCCAAAGGAAACGCAGAAGTGCCCCCATAGAAGTAATTCAAACTACCATGAGAGTGCAACTCAGCAACTCTCCATCTCAGCCCGCCCATGTGTCTATCCACACATGCTGTACTCTTTCCTCCTAATAAACACTCATTTCACTACTTTCCACCTTAGTATAAATTATTTTCCTGCAAAGCCAAAGGGCCAGAGCCTTGTCATTGACCACTGGTCTAGTGGCTGAAATTTGGTGCTTTCACTGCCATAACCTGACCTCAATCTCCAGTTGGGAACCAAAGCCCTGCTTCAAGCTGAGGCCACCTGAGATCAATATCATTTACTGAACAGGGACCTTGGGTTTGCAGACCCTCCATGACAGATAAGAAAAAGTAAAAGGTTAAGGTATCAATTAAAGTTAGGTATCAATGAGTTTTAAAAAAGCACACTTGAAGATACTTTTGAGAAGTTTATCTCTTCAAAGAAATAGCTCTTAAATAAAACAGATCAAACACCAACTAGATAATTTCAGTTCTCTTCCAAAAATGCAAGGGTTTCAGCCAGATAGGAGTCACTTATATGACATGTCACTACCCCGGGAGTTGGTTCAGTGCTCTAATGGCTAACAATCACAGCACAATTACCAAATTGACAAATTTGACCTTTAAGGAAGCTGTATTTGTGTTGAATTCAAACCACCTTTAAATACAAAAAAGTATATTTTTAGATGTGGTAGAAATGCATCATAGAGTTGGCAAATAATATAGCCTATTTTCTGACTGAGTGATGTATTCCACTTCACTTGGTTCAGTTCAGTTGCTCATTCATGTCCAACTCTTTGTGACCCCATGGACTGCAGCATGCCAGGCCTCCCTGTCCATTGCTAACTCCGAGTTTATTCAAACGCATGTCCATTGAGTCAGTGATGCCATCCTGTGGTTTCAGCATCTCCTCCCACTAGCAGATGCTGAAACCACACACTCATTTTTTTTTTTTTAATTTGAGTAAATTTTCATCTTTCTGGACTTTGATTTGGATTTATGGGGAAAAAAAATGAGGCGATTCCATTCCACGTAGCTAAAGCAGTAAAGTTGATATGGCAAAGGAAGCCATGGGAAGCCACATTCTCTACCTAGTTCCCACCACAAAATCACAAACGGACACTTCACACAAAGCCACTCACCACACTGCAACCACATTGGCTGACCTTATTCTAGTCTTTATTTCTTTCACTGGCATTCCTTTTCTTCTCTCATTCTAGTAAAATTGCATATAGAAAGATGGAAACTCGATACATAGACATTATTCCCCTTGTTTTAAACCTGTAATTGACAGATTGCAAGGAAAGCAAACTCAAAAATCAAGGAAAAGACAGGACGTGTTCTGTTTCAAGCCACTCTGTCTTAAACTAACTCTTTGATACAAAGTGTTCAGATATGAGAGGTACTCATTATTTTAACCACATAAAATATTTCCTGTGAAGGCACAAGGCATTTCTATGAAGTCAGATTTGACAAATGAGCATCAATCCTCATAAAACAATGATTATTTCCCCTTTCTCACTACATTTATACTTGTATTAGCTTCCCAAAGGCATTTAAATGGCTACTGTCTTTACATGAACCTACAGCAGATTTCCTGAGTCAGAGATAAGGCCCTTGTCCATCTGCAAAGGATAATCTCCTGGCAAGAATACTGGAATGGGTAGCCATTTCTTCTCCAGAAGATCTTTCTGACCCAGGGATTAAACCAGGTCTCCTACATTGTAGGCAGATTCTTTAATGTCTGAACCAGCAAGGGAGCCCTAATTTTACACATGTATTAGCTTAAAGAAGTTCTCAGCTACCCTCCCTTTTCCACAAAGAGGGGGTTAAGTGTTAATATTGGATTGTTCAATTTGAAAATATTGCATGAAATCACTTTGCTGGAGGTAAAGTTCAATTAAAACCTGAATGTAACTAGAAAGCTCTCTCTCTTTGGATATTTAATAGTTCAGTTCAGTTCAGCCACTCAGTTGTGTCTGACTCTTTGTGACCCCATGAACTGCAGCATGCCAGGCCTCCCTGTCCATCACCAACTCTTGCAGCCTACCCAAACTCATGTCCATTGAGTTGGTGATGCCATCCAACCATCTCATCCTCTGTCATCCCCTTCTCCTCCTGCCCTCAATCTTTCCCAGCATCAGGGTCTTTTCAAATGAGTCAACTCTTCACATCAGGTGGCCAAAGTATTGGGGTTTCAGCTTCAACTTCAGTCCTTCCAAAGAACACCCACGACTGATCTCCTTTAGGATGGACTAGTTTGATCTCCTTGCAGCCCAAGGGACTCTCCAGAGTCTTCTCCAACACCACAGTTCAAAAGCATCAATTCTTTGGCACTCAGCTTTCCTTATAGTCCAATTCTCATATCCATATATGACTACTAGAAAAACTATAGCCTTGACTGCTACTGCTGCTAAGTCGCTTCAGTCGTGTCTGACTCTGTGTGACTCCATAGATGGCAGCCCACCAGGCTCCCCCATCCCTGGGATTCTCCAGGCAAGAACACTGGAGTGGGTTGCCATTTCCTTCTCCAATGCATGAAAGTGAAAAGTGAAAGGGAAGTTGCTCAGTCGTGTCCGACTCTTCGCGACCCCATGGACTGCAGCCTACCAGGCTCCTCCATTCATGGGATTTTCTAGGCAAGAGTACTAGAATGGGGTGCCATTGCCTTCTCCAATAGCCTTGACTAGACAGACCTTTGTTGGCAAAATAATGTCTCTGCTTTTGAATATGCTGTCTAGGTTGGTCATAGCTTTCCTTCCAAGGAGTAACCATCTTTTAATTTCCTGGCTGTAATCACCATCTGCAGTGATTTTGGAGCCCCCAGAAATAAAGTTTGTCACTGTTTCCACTGTTTCCCCATCTATTTGCCATGAAGTGATGGGACTGGATGCCATGATCTTAGTTTTCTGAATATTGAGCTTTAAGCCAACTTTTTCACTCTCCTCTTTCACTTTCAAGAGGCTCTTTAGTTCTTCACTTTCTGCCATAAGGGTGGTATCATCTGCATATCTGAGGTTATTTGGTAGAAACCTTCACAAATGATACATACAGGAATGGTGATTTTTTTCTATTAACTGTAAAAATTTAAAAAATTCATAATAAAATGCTATGAAATCATACCATAACATTTTCATTTTAATTTATAAAATATATATTTACTCATCAATATTGTGATGCAGAAATAAATATTTTCTTTGATGATATCTTTCCTTACTAGAATTTGAGGTCTTCCTTACACAACTATGCTTTTGTTATAATATCTATGAATTCAGGAATTAACTTTTCAAAGTAGAGCTGTGGTTTAAAGATGCATTCAAAGTAACCTGAATGCAAAATGATTCTAAATTTGTGAAACTTTTTTTAATAATTGACTTTCTCTTACCTAATTCAATTGCAATATTTTAAATGACTTTCCTTTATTAGTTAAAAAATTAACTTTTTATATAATCAATAGTTTCAAAAATGTTTTCTGATTTATCTTTCTCTTCACACACATATTCACTAACGTGTTTTTAAATTGTATTATGTAATTACAACAAATTCAATTGGCAAAACATAGATTTGGGGACAAGTACAACTGATTTTTCTTTTCTTTTTTTTTTGTGCTTAAAAAAGAGAGCACTTTGTAGAATTTGTAGTCTATTATTATTTGTCGGTTCACTTACATTATAAACTTTCCAAGTGTTTCTTTACTGTTTAATTGGCATCTAACACATCACATTTTAAAATAATTTTTCCCATTTTTGCCATTATATATAATAAAGCAAGGTCTTCCTCAGTGGCTTAGAAGTAAAGAATCCTCCTGCGATGCAAGAGACATGGGTTCAATTCCTGGATTGGGTAGATCCCCTGGAGGAGGGCATGGCAACCCAATCCAGTATTCTTGCCTGGGTAATCCCATGGACAGAGGAGTCAAGTGGGTTACAGTCCATGGGGTCGCAAAAGAATCGGACACAACTTAGCGATTATACAACAACAAAAACATAATAAAACAAAAACAGTTTCATATATCTTACCACATTTAGAGGGTATTTTCAAAAAGGGCTGACAAAAATATACATGCATGTAAATGAATATAAATGCAAAATTCACTTTGGGAGACCAGTGTGAGTATTTAAAAAAGGCACCAAAGTTTCTCCCGAGTAGCTACTGGTTATGATTTGTGTAATAAGGTGGATCTAGTTTGAATGTCTCTGGGTAAGTAGAAGCCAAGGTTTGTGAGTTTATTTATGCTTCTTGATTCTCCTAAGCTCTGCTGCCCAGAGTAGCTAGTTCGAGCTTCTGAAAGGGAGAGACCGCGTCTTCTGAATCTTTGTATCTTCAGCAACCAGCAGTATGCATGTCAGGTAGTAGGGACTCAATAGTGTTTGTGGAATGAATACTTTCCAAATGTACTAGACCCATGTAGCCTAGATCTCTCCAATTCTTTCTTACAGTCCTCACAAGACAGTCAAATTCTGCAGATTTTGTCTTCTTTATTTCTACCAGAATGTAGACAACAGGGCAGAGGCTCTGGGTATCTCCCTGACTTCTGTACCTTCAGCACCATTCAATGACTGACACATCATAGGCACTCCGTAAGTATTTGAGGGATGAAGTCAGTGCACATGATTTAAATCCTTCCTATCTTCTCTTTCTCCACTGCTACTGGCCAAATTCAAGTTGTTGAGAGACAGTGTAGACTGAAGCTGAGAGCATTAAGTACCATCAACTGAGATCTTACTGAAAATAACACTGTTATACTGAGCAAGCTATATAGTCTTAGTAAGTCTCTGCTTGCTAATCTTCAAAATGTGAGCAAACCAAACTATTGCTGGTTTAGAACATGTCAGGGTATCTTCTTTATTTGCTTATGCTGAATTGTATGATTTATTCTTGCCTGCCTGTGGATACATAATCACCTTTAAAGACTCTGCTCAAGCATCACTTGCTCTAGGAAGCTTTTCTTATCTCTAATCTGTTCTTGTCACCATTGATTTTCACCCCCAAACTCCCTCCTCGTGTGAATCTGAACACACCTTCTTTCCCTGTTTACTATTCAGCCTCTCTATCACTGCAATGCAGCAAGTCATTGCTCTAATTTATTAGCACTTATGTCTTCGTCTATTGGAATGCAAGCTCCTGGTGGATAGGGTTGTGTCTTGTTGACATCAGTATTTATTTAGAATGTGCAATCAATACATTTTGTGACAACTAAAATAGTTTGCACGTTAGGGTTATTTTTCCATCACTGGGTCTCTTTAGATCCAATCATATGAGAAAAATAAATACCAAATTCAAAATACTTAATCAAGTATTTTAATAAGACTTTTCAGCTGGATGCTTCAGAAATAATTGCAATAGGATGTGAAAGGGAAATATTGTTGATACTCAGTAAATAAAGTGATGGACAAAGATGAGCATGATAAATTTAACTCGTTTACCAGAGAAGATTTATAAATACTTACAAAAGTATATAAAGAATAATAATTATCTTTCATATTTGCACATACAAACTTGCCTTTATATAAATGATCCATTCAATTGCCTAGCAAAATACATAAGCTGTTTTTCTTTTTTTAATAAAAATCATTGCTTTGGTTTTAAGTAATGAAAATAAGTGATGATTTTGACCTCATTCTGGAGTCAATAAAAAATAGCACTGAGAAGTTTGGACAATCAATTGGTCTGGCCTTTAAAGAAACCAAACCTATCATTGTCCCTCATTACACAGTGAATTAATTTAAAATCCATGCACCTAAGGAGACAAAGACCCCTTGCAACATGGCCTTATCCTTCCTGACATGCGTTGCAGGCATTAGTTACAGTGAAATAATTTCCATCCTGAAAAGCAGTGTATGTATTCATGACACTTTGTCTTGCCCTAGAGTTTTCTCTGCTTTGAAATCTTACCCAGCTGTCAAAACTTGAATATCGCTTTCTCAATGTGACCTTTGTAGATTTCCAAAACTAGAGGTAAACTCTATGTTCTTTGAGGTGCCACGGGACTTCAGTTATCCCTGTTATTACCATCAACATTCTGTAATTCAGAATATGTTTCCCATCATAAGAACTTTCTGGAATACTTGATAACATACAGATGCAGAATGTTCGAAAATTTCAGGGGAGGCCTGTGGGACTCTTACTAGTACCCCCAGGGAAGTTATACTGTAGGGAACATTTGAAAAACACTGTTAATGTGTATTTTAGCCATTTGGGTAAGTCTTATCACTCTTTAAATTCATTTCAATGTCTTATTCAATTTTTTTGACTTTAATCTTCCAACGTTTTATGCAATATTTTCTATGCATTATTAATTAAAATTAATCTACTTAAATTGAAAATTATCATATATGGAGTAGGTATTTTGCATGTGCCTAAAAATCCTTTCGGAAAAAGTAAACATGAACAATAGAAACAAACAGATATTTGGGACAGTCAAGTAGAACAGTTCACTTGAGAAATAGCGTAATGAATTTAGGGCTTCTCTGGTGGCTCAGTGGTAAATAATCTGCCTGCCAAGGCAGAAGAAACGGGTTCAACCCCTGAGTTGGGAAGATCCCCCAGAGGAGGAAATGGCAACCCACTCCAGTATTCTTGCCTGGAGAATCCCATGGACAGAGAAGCCTACAGTCCCTAGGGTCACAAAGAGTTGGACATGACTGGGACTCAGTCACATAGTGAGTTGAGGACATTGGGGGCTTCCAGATCTGTGGCTCATCAGTTTATAACCAACATTTTCATTTAAGGCTGCTCATCTTTAAAATGAGGTTGACAGCATTTACGCTTTCTACTTTGTCAAATGAAACAGGGTATGAAATTGCTTTGTAATCGTATAAATACTAGTTATTACTGTAGAAGCAACTGTGTTTTGGAAGTTTATGAATCCTAGGAGTTGCATGCTTAAATGGGCTTAGATAGAGGACAAAGTTCTTAAAAAGTGAAATTAGAAAGGTAAAAGGGAGCTTATTACATGGTTTGACTTTATCCATTTTCCTGCAGGGCTCTTTCCAAATTAAAGGCCTCTGTGAGGGTGGTGATATTTACTAGTTGGTGATTGAAAGATGCTTAGACTTTTCTGCCAACTTACTGAGTTGGCCAAAAAGTTTGTTCACGTTTTTCCATACAATGTAACAGAAAAACTCAAATCAACTTTTTGGTCAACCCAATGCTTTGCAAAATATTGGCTCAGCATTTCTGAACCCCAAAGTTTGCATCTTTCCAATGTTATATTTTAGTAAATTTATTCATGAAGTTCAAAGCCCATGTCCTGCCTTTATATATGTCCTTTCTTCCATCTTTCTTACAAACCAGACTTTTGAGCACAGACAGAGCTCTAAATTGGAGTGGCTGAATGTTTGGTAGCATTTTTAAGCTTGTTAAAATGAAGAATGGCAAGGATGGAATTTAATATTCTTAGCATAGATTACCGGGGAAGGCAATGGCACCCTACTCCAGTACTCTTGCTTGGAAAATCCCTTGGATGGAGGAGCCTGATAGGCTGCAGTCCATGGGGTCGCTAAGAGTCAGACACGACTTCACTTTCACTTTTCACTTTCATGCATTGGAGAAGGAAATGGCAACCCACTTCGGTGTTCTCGCCTGGAGAATCCCAGGGATGGCTGAGCCTGGAGGGCTGCCGTCTATGGGGTCACACAGAGTCGGACACGACTGAAGCGACTTAGCAGCAGCAGCAGCAGCAGCATAGATTAATTAAAGCCCAAGGCCAGAAACTCATAGAAGAGGATAAGTAATAAACTCAAGCCAAACAGGGTTTAAATAATACTAATGAGCATATTTAGTTTCAAAAAAAATTAATGTTTCAGAGCAGAGCAGTAAAGTCATATAATCTAGTTGAGTAAGATCAGTTTTAGGAGTAAAGGGATATTTAAGCTTATCAGGCTAGACTGTTAAGGGAATCCTGGTCAGCTGGGATGTGTAAAGGTGACCCAGAATGCCTATTCTTCTTTCAGACTGTGGACTGTGATTGTAGTCAAGAAATTAAAAGATGCTTGCTCCTTGGAGGGAAAGCTATAAAAAACCTAGACAGCATATTAAAAAGCAGAAACATCACTTTGCTGACAAAGACCCATATAGTCAAAGCTATGATTTTTCCAGTTGTTATATGTGGATGTGAGAGTTGAATTGTAAAGAAGTCTCAGCACCGAAGAATTGATGCTTTCAAATTGTGGTACTGGAGAAGACTCTTGAGAGTGCCTTGGAATGCAAGGAGATCAAATCAGTCAATCCTAAAGGAAATCAACCATGAATATTCATTAGAAGGACTGATGGTGAAGCTCTGATAATTTGGCCACCTGATGCGAAGGGGTGACTTATCCGAAAAGACACTGATGTTGGGAAAGATTGAAGGCAAAAGGAGAAGGGGGTGACAGAGAATGAGATGGTTGGATAGAATCACTGTCTCAATGGATATGAATTTGAGCAAACTCAGGGAGATAGTAAAGGACAGGGAAGCCTGGCGTGCTACAGTCCATGTGGTTGCAAAGAGTCAGATATGACTCAGCAACTGAAAACAACAATTAATCCTGGAGGCTTATATTGAGAATCCAGAACAGAAGTTAGACCAATGAACTCTAGTGGGGAATTATGGTGCCAAGAATTAGGATGACACAAGCAACAGAAAAAACTGGGAATTCTAGACGAGTTTTAGGGTTGCCTTGGAGATCCAACCAGTCCATTCTGAAGGAGATCAGCCCTGGGATTTCTTTGGAAGGAATGATGCTAAAGCTGAAACTCCAGTACTTTGGCCACCTCATGCGAAGAGTTGACTCATTGGAAAAGACTCTGATGCTGGGAGGGATTGGGGGCAGGAGGAGAAGGGGATGACAGAGGATGAGATGGCTGGATGGCATCACTGACTCGATGGACGTGAGTCTGAGTGAACTCCGGGAGTTGGTGATGGACAGGGAGGCCTGGTGCGCTGCGATTCATGGGGTTGCAAAGAGTTGGACACGACTGAGCGACTGATCTGATCTGATCTCTGCCTGAATCAGAGCCCAGAAGCCTGAGGAATAGTCTAGTCTAGAAGCGATTGCACCTTTAACTAGTTTGTATTTGCATATGCCTTTGGGTATGTGGAGGGTGCCGATTCTTACAGGTTTTTTTGGTTATAGAATATGTCATCAAGATGTTGTGGTATTCTAGGAGCATGGTTAAATTAATTTTCTTCTTTTCTTTCTGTTTTTTTTTATTTTAAAAATTGAGATGAAATTCACATACTATAAACTTAATTTTAAAGGGTACAAATCAGTGGGTTTTGTTTTTATTTATTCAAGCTTTTAAAATTTGTAATTCTTTAAACAATTTTTAAGGGATGTACTCCATTTACAGCTATTACAAAATATTGGCTATATTCCACGTGTTGTACAGTGCATCCTCAGTGAGTTTTAATACATTCACAATGCTGTACAATCACCACTTCTATCTAATTCCCAAACATTATCACCCCCAAAGAAAATCCCATAGCCATTAAGCAGTCACTCTCAAATTCTCTCCCTGCCCCTGGAAATCACCAGTCTGTTTTCTGTCTCAATGAATTAGCCTATTCTGGATATTTCAATGTGGGACCTTTGGTGTCTGGCTTCTTTCACTCAGCATAATGTTTTCAAGATCCATGTACATTGTAGCTTGTTATCCATACTTCATTCCTTTATGTTGCTGAATAATACTTAATTGTATGTGTACACAACTGTTTGTTTCTTTGTTCATCTATTGATGGACATTTGAGTGGTTTCCACATTTTAGCTATTATAAATGGTGCTGCCACGAACATTTGTGTACAAATTTTTGTTCAAATACTTGTTTTCAACATGCTGGGTATATACACTGGAGAGGACTTGTTTACTCATATGGTAATTCTATGTGTAACTGTTTGAGAAACCATCAAACTTTTCTACAGTGTCTGCACCATTTTACATTCTTACTGACAAAGTCTGAGTGTTCTATTTCTTCACACCCTTACCAATGCTTATTTTCCTTTTTTTAAAAAATTATGTCTATCCTAATAGGTGTGAAGTGAAATCTCATTATGGTTTTGATTTGCATTTCCCTAATGACTAAGGATGCTGAGCAAGTGCTCGTTGGTCATTTGCATACCATCTTTGAAGAAATACCTATTCACATCTTTTGCCTATTCTTTCATTGAGTTGGTGGTCTTTTTGTTATTGCATTCTAAGTGTTCATTATGTATTCTGTATACTGGACCCTTATCAGATATATAATTTGTAGACATTTTTCCCCATCATGTAGGTTCTCTTTTTACTTTCTTGGCAATGTCCTTTGTTGCACAAAAATCTTAAATTTTGATAAAATCCAATTTATCTTTTTTTTTTTTTGTATTGTTAGCCATGTCTGTTGTGTCATATCTAAGTATCCTTTGCCAAATCTGAATTCTTGAAGACTTATTCTTGTGGGTTCCTCTAAGAGTTTCAGAGTTTTAGCTCTTACATTTAGATTTTGTTCCATTTTGAGCTAATTTTTGTGAATGGCATGAAGTAGAGGTCCAACTTCAGGGTTTTACATGTGAATAGTTATTCCAGCACTATTTATTGAAAAAATTATTTTTTCATCATTGATAGGTCTTGGTGTCTTTATCTAAAATCAACTGGCCATGGAAGTATGAGTTGATTACTATAGCTTGGTAGTACGTTTTAAAATTGGGAAGTGTGAACTCTCCAGCTTTGTTCTCCTTTTTCCATTTACTCCTAATTATTTTTTAATAGGACCTATCTCCAAATACAGTCACATTGGGAGTTAGGGCTTCAACATACGAAGTTTGAAGTGATAGTTCAGTACACGACAAATATGCTGTTACCTGTGGGCTTTTTTTTTTTTTTTCATAAATATCCTTCATCGTGTCAACAAAGCTCCCTTCTATTCCTAGTCTGCTGACTGTTTTTATTCACGAAAAGGTCTTGCATCTTGTCAAATGCCTTTCTGCATTTGTGTATATGATCACTTGGTTTTTCTTCTCATTCTATTGATGTATTATTCCAAGCTATATCTCACCGATTGATTTTTGAGTTTTGAATCACCCTGCATTCCTGGAATAAATTTCACTTGGGCATGGTGTATAAACCTTTTAATATGCTGCTGGATTCAGTTTACTAGTATTTTTTATAGCGTTTTTACATCTATAATCATAAAGGCTTTTGGCATGCAGTTTTCTTTTCTTGTGGTCTGTTTTTCTGGTTTTGGTATCAGGGTAATACTGGCTTCAAAAAATTAGTTGAGAATTGTTCTCTTCTCTTCTATTTTTAGAACTGCCTGAGAAAGGTTGGTGTTTTTTCTTCTTTTAATGTTTGATAGGATTTACCAGTGAAACCATTTAGTCCTCCACTTTGATAGTCTTTGATTACTGAGTCAATCTCATTATTTGTTATAGATTTATTTAGGTTTTCTACTTATTCTAGGCCAGTTTTGTTAATTCGTGTCTCTAGAAATTTGTTCATTTCACCTAGATTATCTAACTGATTGGTATTCACAGGTTCACAGTGTTTGCTTATGATCCTTTTATTTCCGTGAGCAGGATTAATTTATAACATGACATACACTGAAACCCACACAGTACAGTGTCTACATATTAAATCATGTGTTATACCGACGTCTTCTAGAGTGACAGTGCCCAGAAATCAAGAACTTACATGTTCTTCTTTTAAAGTAATTTTATTTATGTATTTATTTTTGGCTGTGCAGGCTCCCCATTGCTTTTCTCGGACTTTCCGTAGTTGCAGAGAACGGGGTTACTCTTTATTGTGGTACAAGGGCTTCTCCGTGTGGTGGCTTTTTTTGTCGTGGAGCATGGGTTCTAGGTGTGAGGGCTCGTGTTCTAGTAGCTGCAGCTCTCAGGCTCTAGAGCATGGGCTCAAGAACTTACGTGTTCTTTGCTTAGCACCTGGCTTCCCAAAACACTCATGTAAAGTGCTTTCATTTGTAGAGAAAATATTGCTTTCCATCTTACTATGCATCATGAAAAACTGAATACCTTAAAGGCTAAAATGAAATAATAGAGTGGAAACATTAATGACATCTGCTATTATGGGCTCTTAGTATTTTCTGGGCAACACACTAAACACTTTATATCATTTAATCCTCATCACAACTCTCCAATATAGGTACTACTGCAACCCCATATTTACAAATGCAGGGAAGGAAACTAAGCCTAAAAAAATTTTTTTTAAAGAAAAACATGACACATAAGATCACAGAATAAGGGGCAGAAGTGAAACTTGAGCCTAGGTCTTTCTGCTTTTCCTTCCAAATGACTACATAGAAGCAGTAGAAATTAGTCTTGGTGTTTTTCCATAGTTTGTGAACATTTGGGCACTTATTTCTCATAGAAGAGTCAGTTTCTCAGTTCTCCCAGTGACTGAGTTGGGTTGAGCATTTTTGAGTTGTGATTATTTCCTGCTTACACAATGAGAAATGTCACAGAATTTTAAGGTTGTTGACTTGCCTGAGACATTCTGGAAAGAAGTAAAACCATTTCATAGCTGAATAGCATAGTTATTTCAAGGCAAGAAAGTTTACAAAGTTCTAAAAATTTCAATGTAGCATGAAGCACATGAGGCAAAACTGTAAAAACAAATATACCATATTTCAGTCTTTAATGACTCCATAAGGTTTTTATTATTCCAAAGTGGATTTACTTAGACCAATAAATCCAATAATCTAGCTAAAAGGTTCCTTTATTTTCTTTTAGCAGCTAAGCAATGAAATGAATTCTACCTAATGACAAATGTATTAAAAGCAGATAATAGCATTTTTAGGGAGAAGCTAAGAGAAGGCTCACTGTGCCCAGAATTATCAATGGTCTTACTGTAGACATTATACAAAAAGATTTCTGATATTTTTGTTATAAAGATGGCAGTTTTATGCATCTTGGAGCTTGTAACTCTACCAGATAAGTATACACTTGATTTTATAATTGATGGAAAAAGGATGCAAAAAAAAAAAAAAAAATCCAGGCCCATTATAATTTGGAACATGTAGTTCCTGATTTTAAACCACTGTCATCTCATTAAAATGTTAGATTTATAATACATAACTCAAGATAAAAATGGAATAACTAAAAAAATACTGTAATCTGTCTTAAACCAAGGGCTAGTAACAACAATATGAAAGCCTATACATGAGAAAACACAAAGGTAAAATGCCTCTGTCATCATTTTAAGTTTCATTATTCAGCAGTTAATGAACTCTCTCTTTTAGAGCAGATGGAAGACAATCCCATTTTTATGATTTATGAAAAACTCTTGCACAAACATTTAAGCCAAAGCCTTTGACAGTGTGGATCACAATAAACTGTGGAAAATTCTGCAAGAGATGGGCATACCAGACCACCTGACCTGCCTCTTGAGAAACCTGTATGCAGGTCAGAAACCAATAGTTAGAACTGGACGTGGAACAACAAACTGGTTCCAAATAGGAAAAGGAGTACGTCAAGGCTGTATATTGTCACCCTGCTTATTTAACTTATATGCAGAGTACATCATGAGAAACTCTGGGCTGGAAGAAGCACAAGCTGGAATCAAGATTGCCGGGAGAAATATCAATAACCTCAGATATGCAGATGACACCACCCTTATGGCAGAAAGTGAAGAAGAACTAAAAAGCCTCTTGATGAAAGTGAAAGAGGAGAGTGAAAAAGTTGGCTTAAAGTTCAACATTCAGAAAACTAAGATCATGGCATCCGGTCTCATCACTTCATGGCAAATAGATGGGGAAACAGTATAAACAGTGGCTGACTTTATTTTTTGGGCTCCAAAATCACTGCAGATGGTGATTACAGCCATGAAATTAAAAGATGCTTACTCCTTGGAAGGAAAGTTATGACCAACCTAGACAGCATATTCAAAAGCAGAGACATTACTTTTCCAACAAAGGTCTGTCTAGTCAAGGCTATGTTTTTTCCTGTGGTCGTGTATGGATGTGAGTGTTGGACTGTAAAGAAAGCTGAGCACCGAAGAATTGATGCTTTTGAACTGTGGTGTTGGAGAAGACTCTCAAGAGTCCCTTGGACTGTAAGGAGATCCAACCAGTCCATCCTAAAGGAGATCAGCCCTGGGTGTTCATTGGAAGGACTGATGTTGAAGCTGAAACTCCAATACTTTGGCCACCTGATGTGAAGAGCTGACTCATTTGAAAAGACCTTGATGCTAGGAAAGATTGAGGGCAGGAGGAGAAGGGGATGACAGAGGATGAGATGGTTGGATGTGATCACCGACTCGAGGAACATGGGTTTGGGTGGACTCGGGGAGTTGGTGACGGACAGGGAGGCCCGGCGTGCTGTGGTTCATGTGGTCATGAAGAGTCGGACATGACTGAGCGACTGAACTGAACTGAACTTGCACTTTTCCTCCAAATATTTTTAAGCCTAATTAGGAGAACAAATTATTCTAAGCAGGTATTAATGAAGATGGAAATTTGTCAAGCTGAACGTGGGACAGTAAAATGCTAGTGTCCCAAAGATTACTACTGGAATCCCTTCCCTGTCAATTATTTTTCATACAACACCTTTTCTCAGGAATCTCGGAACATAAATGATGGTAACTAAGTAGAAGGAAATAGAATTCTATCAGGAAAATTCTATTATATTTTGCTTTCTCTGATCTTATAGTTTCGAAGAATGCACAATTTATATCAACAGCATAGTTAATCACAGTAAAACAGTGATTCTGAACTCAGACTATCTGGTTGGAGGCCTGTCTTCACCTAGGTATGATCTTTTTTTGTCTGTTTTTTCACCTGTAAAAAAGACAAAAATAATATCTACCACATAGAGTTGTTGTGAAGATTGAAAGTTTTATTAAATTCTTAGAACATCATCCAGCACATGGTAAGATGCCAAAATATTACCTGTCCTTTTTTTTTTTTATAAACTACTTCAATGGTCTTCTACCAAATCTCTCTGGTGCCAATCTTATTGCTATTCCATCCATCACCTGTAATTGGCTACAGTGATCTTTCTGTAGGAAGATGACTAGAGATGACATCTCTTTGGTGATATGTCTATCTTCTCAGTACTCTTTTCTTCACAGCATTTAACTTCATTTAATACATATTTTCCTTTCACAAATAGCTTTGAAATATGTATATATTTTACACAAACATATAGAACATTTTGCTTATTCATTTACTTTATTTTTTTATTTTTCTCTTTCCCAATCAAATATACACTCCAAGGACAAGAATTTTTGTCTGTTTTGTTCAATATGGGCAAGATGTGTAATGGCAAATATTGCAGTGTAATGTAGTCTGGATGTAAAAGTCCGACTTTATTGGGGAAATGCAAAAGTCAAAAAATCATTAAAGAGGAACACAATTCCCATTCTCTCACAATCTCCCAGAGAAGCCTCCAAGATATTCTTGGACACACAATAGGGTTGTGCTCCATAGGATTAAGCATGGTCCCTAGTCATATCTTTTACAGTGAGAACGGCCTTGTGTATGTCTATTAGTCAACAGTCAGGTCTCTGGCACCACAAAGTCTGAGTAGAAGCAGTTGTCTGTGAGCACCAGGTGTTAGCATGAGCAGAGTCTACTTGCTGAATGGCAGACAGGAGGCCTCCTTCTGCCTTCTGCCATTCCCTTGGAAAGTTGGGTTCAGTGGTTGAGTTCAAAGACAAGCTATATTCCACTAATAGAGTAGAAAACCCTCTCTCCTGACCTAATAGACACAGAGCCTCAAATTTCGGGAGATTCATTGCCAGGCATCCTGAGGTTCCAAGATAATTCCTCAACGGTAGTAACTTACACCTTTATCAGCTTACATTTTAGTAGAGGCATGTAGCCAAGGGCAAGTCTTAAGCTATAATCATATAACAAGAACAACCATTTCTTTCAGTCTACAAATTTCCACTTGTGGCTAAGCCCTGAGCAAAATTTTTATATATATTATTTCACTTAATATTTAAAAGGACCATATAAATATTATAAATCACATATTATGTGGAGACATATGGCTGAGAGGTAGTTAAAAATTGTTATTTAAGATGCTATAGTAGCTTTCAGGTGAACTAGGACTTAAACCCAGATATGAAAGAGAAAGTTAAAGTGTTGGTTGCTCAGTGGACTCTTTGTGACCCCATGGACTGTAGCCCCCCAGACTCCTCTATCCAAGGGATTTTCCAGGCAAGAATACTGGAGTGGGTTGCCATTTCCTTCTCCATGGACTCTTCCTGAACCAAGGATTGAAACTGGGTCTGCCACATTGCAGACAAAGCCTTTACCATCTGAGCCACCAAGGAAACCGGGGTAAATCTCAATATATCTGACTGCAAAGTTTATGATATTTCTAGAATAAAACCACACAGGTCTATTTCAATGAGATGCAAAATAAGCATTTTTGGTGAAAATTATTTGGAGATGAAAAGGCTTAGAGAGAAAGTGAATGAAAGGAGAGACAGGTGGATCAGAAGAGAACACACTTAGTCTAGTCCACCAACCTGTCAATTGAGGCTTAATCCTCTGACATCATGGAATGACATTAAGAAGAAAAATATTGATCTCTGCAATATTACGACATACTTACTGCCCTGATTTCTGTTGATATGTCTCAGTCTAGGGAAAATCATTTGTAGGAGGGTCATTAACATTTGCTGAATGTTTTCATAATTAAAGACCACTACGGCTCTTGAAATTTAAGTGAAATATGATACGGAAACCCAAATAGCTCCCTGAGGTTTAAATACGCAAATGGGACATTTATCTCCACATTCATCTTTGCTCACTCCTAATCTTGAATGTCCTTGATTTCCAAGTACACACACAAATGCGTATATCTACATGCACATACATACACACACACACACCAAAGCCTAATATCATATCACGTATTCCAATTCTTAAAAATCCTTTCTACTTCCAAGCGCCGAGGTTTCTCATTCGTCCTTCCCTATGGGTTGTATGGCCTCTAGGTGTTTTACTGGCTACTCCCTTTTTTCCCTTCCCTTCTCCTCTCTCAGACAAACTCCCTTTACTTTTTTCATGCAGAGTAAATCAACAATCACTACTGGCTTCCTGGGCTAAGACACCAATCCATGCCTTCAGGATTTTATCTTTTACTCCAAGTGTTTTTTAATGTATTTTCTTGAACAAAGTCTATATCCTACCTTTATTAGCTATCTATTACCATTCTCTCCTCCAGGAGATCTTCCCAACCCAGGGATCGAACCCACATCTCTGGTGTCTCCTGCATTGCAGGGGATTCTTTACCACTGAGCTACTAGGAAAGCCCAACTATGTAAAAAAAATTATTCCCCTAAACTAGCAGCTTAAAACAAAAAACATTATCTCACCATTTCTGTGGGTCAAGAATTCAGGAGCAGGTTATCTGGTGGGTTTGGCTCATGAGGTTGCTATGGAGACAGCCTCGAAAGCTATAGTCATCTGAAGGCTCAACTGGGGATGAAGGATGTCCTTCCAAGATGGTTCCCTCACAAGGCTGTTGGTAGGAGGCCTCAGTTCTTTGGATTCAGTTGTCAGGAGGCTCCAGTCCTCACAACGTGAGGCTTTTCCATATGGCTGTCAGAGTAGCACCACAGAAGGCATCCAATTTTCACTGGAGAGGGTTATTCTAGAGAGGAAACCTCAATGCCATTTATACCCTCTTCTTGGAAGTTCCACACTGTCACTTCTGCAAAGTTCTATTTGTTAGGAGTAAGTCAATATTTAAAGCCCAATATCTAGGGAAGGCAGATTGAGTTCCACACCTTGAAGGGAGAAGTATCAAAGAATTTGTTGACATGTTTTAATGCAATCATACTTTTGAAAAGAAATTCTCATGCTAGAATGCATTTTTATTCTTATTACACATAAAAGTTTGCTATAACTGAGTATAAATTCTTATAGTAATGTCTATTAGCATAAATGCTGAAGCCAGTGAAATACTTGCTTTGGTCTAGAGATGCCTATATTTTACTAGAGGAAACATTTAATGAATATTGCAAGTAACCTTTGCAAGGACTTTGCCTTATGAGCTCTTTAGTGAGTGTGGTCAGGGCAGCAAACATTTCTTTCTAAACACCAACCGTGCTGAATGGAAAACAAGTGACAAGTGCAATAAGCATACGCAGTGTTATGATGTGTCCACAATGTCTGTCTAAGTATGATGACTGGTTTAGTATGATTGTGACTTTTGTAGTCTCCTCGTGGATACTGCCAAAACTTTTTTCACTAGGAACAAAAATGTTGAGAATCACTCTCCAATTTTTGGTAGTTTTACCTTAAGATGAAATAAATAACAGGGGACAGGTAATTAAGTCTAGTTAATATACAGTCATCCTCTGTTTTCTCCCTCCCCCCCGCCCAAAGTGATGGTTCTATCAATTGAAAAGTTAACAAAAAACAGTCTACTAATCAGCTGTTTTGCTATTATGAAAAACAAAAGATTAATTTGCCATTTCTATTGTAAAGGAATTAAGGTGATATTTTGACATCAAATAAGACTTTCTCTCTTAGGCCTCTTGAGTGAAATTATATCCAGATACACTGGCTTTATTTAATTTAGTATCTTCTATTAAAAGTAAACAAAGCCTGTCTGAGAGGGAAGCCAAATGTCCCCAGGACCACTGCCACTGTATTCTGCTGTTACCAAATGACATGATAGATAAACAGCTGTGAGCTACTCTCACTGAGAAATCCAGGGGCCCTCAATGAAGATGTACCTTTCCTATGGCTAGATGAGGAGCATGGTGGGGATTAGACTCCAGAATGGCTGACTCACCATTGTGGATTTGAATTTTCACTTACTGTCTTTGTTCAGGTTGGAAAAGTCCCTTCTGTGTGGCCAGTAAAAGATATGAGGAATGCAGGGCTCCTGGGTGGGTGGATTCCATCGCGGGTTTCTGCCAACCTTCTTCTTGGGGCTGTGAGATTCCAAATGAGACACAGGACAGCTGCATAATCCTCTTAAGCACCATATGAGAGATTCACCATCACAACCCCCCCCACCCCACACCCCACACACACACATAATACTAAGCCATAATATTTAACTCATCAGGAATAACCGTTGGGCTTCAGAATACAGTGGCACTGTTTAACCAACATAATTTCAAGGAGTCGCATAAAAGCATAATTACTGAGTTCTAATCTTTCAAACATATCTCTGCAGGGTGGGATTGTTGATTTCAGCATAGTAGCCTTTTCAAACTCTGGGAATGTGTGTGGGTATGGGTTTATGAATTTTCATTCACTGATTTATATTTTCAGGCTCAATCATTGATATCTCTTTCTCTGATGACATAAGGACAGAAGTAAACTATTGCAAGAGGAAAGTTTTAAGAGAAATAAGAACTCCATATAACTAAAATAGCATGGACAAGCTGTGCCTCTAGCTTCCAGAAGAAAAAAAGGGTTCTAGATAAGCCAGGTGAGGCACCCTTGATCTGCTTGAATTCTGTGTTGTGTGATGGACTCCAAGACAGTGCTCTTGGCCCCCAGGAGAGTCACTGACAGTTTTTGTTCCTCAAGTGGAAATGGGGATAGACAAGCATGGACTCACACAAAATCCTTTGAACTGGGTCTGAAACTGATAAATGGTCAGTAAACGTCATCTATCATTATTGTGCAGGAAACAGGAGGAAAAAACCCAACCATTTACTAGCTATTGAGTGCTGCTGTCTTAAATTTTTTAAACCTTTTTTAGAGTCCAGCCTTTGGCTATGTTGTCAGACTTTTTGGTATATTCCCTAAAGTATGTCATAACTTTATGGCCACAAATACAGGCTACAGAAGAGTGGCTTACCCTATTATCAGTCTTAGAAGACAAATCTTTAGTGGACAGAAGAGTTTTAATTGTAAAGAAGTTTTTTTTTTTTTAAGCTATCTAGATGAGATTTAGGTAAAGAATTTTCCTGCCAAAACAGGAGATGCAGGTTTGATACCTGGGTCAGGAAGATACCCTGGTGAAGGAAATGGTAACCCACTCCAATATTCTTGCCGGGGAAATCCCAGAGACAGAGGGCCTGGTGGGCTACAGTCCATGTTGTCACATAGTCAAATACAACTGAGCAACTCGCATTTTCACTTTCAGAGAGACCCGTTAGGAGGCAGATGACATTTTAGACCTATTAAATGGGGATGACAGAGGATGAGATGGTTGAATGGCATCACTGACTCAATGGACACAAGTTTGTTTGAGCAAGCTTCAGGAGCTGGTGATGGACAGGGAAGCCTGGCGAGCTGCAGTCCACAGAGTCGCAAAGAGTCTGACATGACTGAGCAAATGAACTGAACTGAACTGAAGTATTAGGAGACAAGAGGTCGTGGTGATGGCAGGGTCATAAGAAAAGGCCAAATTCTGAATATGTAGTATTTGAGGTTAGATCCAATAGGATGTCATGATAAATTAGCTGTAATGTGAGAAAAAGACATGTGTTTACATGACCATCATTTTGTTGATTTGAGCAATTAGAAGAATGCAGTTGCCTTTTACGGAGGTGGAGGGGACTACTGCAAGGTGGCTTGGTGTAGGAGGAGTGTCTAGAGCTCAGTTCTGATATTTTATTTTTGAGATGACTCCAGCACATCCAGGTGGAGACACAGAGGTGTTAGGTGGTGGAGTGTCAGATAAAACATGGGACACCCAGTTAAGCTAGAATTTTAGATAAATACAAAACAAATATTTCATGACACACACTTGTACTAAAAAATCATTCACTGTCAGAAATTCTAATATTACTGGATGTCTTATATTTTATTGAACAAATTTGGCCATGCTATCAAGTGGGCAGTTGGATCATGAGAGGTCAACCTAAAGAAAAGCCATAAGGTTGGATAATATCATTGAAGAAATGAGTTTGACTACAGAGCAGATTGATCCAAGAAGTGAGTCATGGCACTTGGAATAGACATCATGTGATGAGGAGAATGGTAAAAGTTACTAAGAAGGAGAAGACAGAAAGTTAAAAGGGAAACCAGATAAGTGTGGTATAATAGAAGCCAAAATAAAGCAGTAGTTTCAAGGAGGAATGATTAATCCTGTTTATCCTGAAAGAGATGGGAATACCAGACCACCTGGCCTGCCTCTTGAGAAACCTATATGCAGGTCAGGAAGTAACAGTTAGAACTGGACATGGAACAACAGACTGGTTCCAAATAGGAAAAGGAGTACATCAAGGCTGTATATTGTCACCCTGCTTACTTCACTTCTATGCAGAGTACATCATGAGAAACACTGGGCTGAAAGAAGCACAAGCTGGAATCAAGATTGCCGGGAGAAATATCTATAACCTCAGATATGCAGATGACACCACCCTAATGGCAGAAAGTGAAGAACTAAAGAGCCTCTTGATGAAAGTGAAAGAGGAGAGTGAAAAGGTTGGCTTAAAGCTCAACATTCAGAAGACGAAGAGCATGGCATCTGGTCCCATCACTTCATGGGAAATAGATAAGGAAACAGTGGAAACAGTGTCAGACTTTTATTTTTGGGGCCCCAAAATCACTGCAGATGGTGACTGCAGCCATGAAATTAAAAGACGTTTACTCCTTGGAAGAAAAGTTACGACCAACCTAGATAGCATATTGAAAAGCAGAGACATTACTTTGCCAGCAAAGGTCTGTCTAGTCAAGGCTATGG
>NW_011476507.1:21837-28251 GCF_000754665.1 Bison bison bison | reverse complement strand
AAGGTTGAGCACCGAAGAATTGATGCTTTTGAACTGTGGTGTTGGTGAAGACTCTTGAGAGTCCCTTGGACTGCAAGGAGATCCAACCAGTCCATTCCGAAGGAGATCAGCCCTGGGATTTCTTTGGAAGGAATGATGCTAAAGCTGAAACTCCAGTACTTTGGCCACCTCATGTGAAGAGTTGACTCATTGGAAAAGACTCTGATGCTGGGAGGGATTGGGGGCAGGAGGAGAAGGGGACGACAGAGGATGAGATGGCTGGATGGCATCAATGACTTGACGGACATGAGTCTGAGTGAACTCCGGGAGCTGGTGATAGACAGGGAGGCCTGGCGTGCTGCGATTCATGGGGTTGCAAAGAGTCGGACACAACTGAGGGACTGAACTGAACTGAACTGATTGCTGCTAATAGGTGACAGATGATAAAGAGGACTGGGAAGCCATGTATTAAAGAAGAGATGTTGACTGAGATCCTTAATGACAAAAACTTTTTTTTTTTTTTTTGCTGGGTTGTGAAGGGGAAAATCTGACTAAGACTATGTTCAGAATTCTTTTGGACATGAAAAGGAAGGGAAATTCTCTCAAGGAGTTTTATAAAGTATAGAAAAAAATTATATCACTACCTGGAGATAAGAGGGGAGGTCAAAAAGTTCATTTTTTTACTAAAAGAAGCAAATGTTGGTATGGGGACCAGTATAATCCAAAAGAGTGAAAACATAATGATGCAGGAGATGGAAGGGATAACTGTTCCCAGAATATCGTTGTATTAAAAAAAAATAAGAATGGGATAGAGAGACAAAAGGGGGAACTGTCTTTGGCTAAAGACATAGGTCAGCAAAAGTATGTGTTAATGTACACATGGACATATTTCCAGGGGAAGAACAGAGACATGGGTACAGGGAATGGACTGTGGACACGGTGGGGAAAGTAGAGGGTGGGGCACACTGGGAGATCGGATTGATGTATATACCCTATAATGTGTAAAACAGATAGTGGGAACCTACTGTATAGCCAGGGAGCTCAGCTCGGTGCTCAGTGGTGACCTAGATAGATGGGATGTGGAGTAGAAGGTACAGGAGGGGCGGGATATCTATGTATCTATCTATCTGTCTTTAAATATATATTCAGTTCAGTTCTGTTCAGTGGCTAAGTTGTGTCCAACTTTTGGGACCCCATAGACTGCAGTATGCCAGGCCTCCCTGTCCATTACCAACTCCCGGAGTTTACTCAAACTCATGTCCATTGAGTCGGTGATGCCATCCAACCATCTCATCCTCTGTCACCCGCTTCTCCTCCTGCCTTCTATCTTTCCCAGAATCAGGGTCTTTTCAAATGAGTCATCTCTTTGCATCAGGTGGCCAAAGTATTGGAGTTTCAGCTTCAACATCAGTCATTCCAATGAATATTCAGGACTGATTTCCTTTAGGATGGACTGGTTGGATCTCCTTGCAGTCCAAGGGACTCTCAAGAGTCTTCTCCAACACCACAGTTCAAGAGCATCAGTTCTTTGGTGCTCAGCTTTCTTCACAGTCCAACTCTCACATCCACACACGACCACTGGAAAAACCATAGTCTTGACTAGATGGAACTTTGTTGGCCAAGTAATGTTTCTGCTTTTTAACACGTTGTCTAGGATGGTCATAACTTTTCTTCCAAGGAGTAAACGTCTTTTTATTTCATGGTTGCAATCACTATCTGCAGTGATTTTGGAGCACCCCCAAAATAAAGTCTGCCACTGTTTCCACTGTTTCCCCATCTATTTGCCATGAAGTGACGGGACTAAATGCCATGATCTTAGTTGTCTGGATGTTGAGCTTTAAGCCAACTTTTTCACTCTCCTCTTTCATTTTCATCAAGAGGCTCTTTAGTTCTTCTTCACTTTCTGCCATAAGGGTGGTGTCATCTGCATATCTGAAGTTATTGATATTTCTCCCAGCAATCTTGATTCCAGCTTGAGCTTCATCCAGCCCACATTTCTCATGATGTACTCTGCATATAAGTTAAATAAGCAGGGTGACAATATACAGCCTTGATGTACTCCTTTTCCTATTTGGAACAGCCTGTTGTTCCACGTCCAGTTCTAACTGTTGCTTCCTGACTTGCATACAGATTTCTCAAGAGCAGGTCAGGTGGTCTGGTATTCGCATCTCTTTAAGGATTTTCCACAGTTTATTATGATCCACACAGTCAAAGGCTTTGGCATAGACAATGAAGCAGAAGTAGATGTTCTTCTGGAACTCTCTTGCTTTTTTGATGATCCAGCGGATGTTGGCAATTTGATCTCTGGTTTCTCTGCCTTTTCTAAAACCACCTTGAACATCTGGAAGTTCACGGTTCATGTATTATTGAAGCCTGGCTTGGAAAATTTTGAGCATTACTTTGCTAGTGTGTGAGATGAGTGCAATTGTGTGGTAGTTTGGGCATTCTTTGGCACTGGCTTTTTTGGAATTGGAATGAAAACTGACCTTTTCCAGTCCTGTGGCCACTGCTGAGCTTTCCAAATTTGCTGGCATATTGAGTGCAGTACTTTCACAGCATCATCTTTTAGAATTTGGAATAGCTCAACTGGAATTCCATCACCTCCACTAGCATTGTTCATAGTGATGCTTCCTAAGGCCCATTAGACTTCACATTCCAGGATGTCTGGCTCTAGGTGAATGATCACACCATCGTGATTATCTGGGTCATGAAGATCTTTTTTGTACAGTTCTTCTGTGTATTCTTACCACCTCTTCTTAATATCTTCTGCTTCTGTTAGGACCATTTCTGTCCTTTATTGAGCCCATCTTTGCATGAAATATTCCCTTAGTATCTCTAATTTTCTTAAAGAGATCTCCAATCTTTCCCATTCTATTGTTTTCCTGTATTTCTTTGCAATGATCGCTGAGGAAGGCTTTCTTATCTCTCCTTGCTATTCTTTGGAACTCTGCATTCGAATATGTATATCTTTCATTTTCTTCTTTGCTTTTGGTTTCTCTTCTTTTCACAGCTATTTGTAAGGCCTCCCCAGACAGCCATTTTGCTTTTTTGCATTTCTTTTTCTTGGGGATCGTCTTGCTCCCTGTCTCCTGTACAATGTCACAAACCTCCGTCTATAGTTCATCAGGCACTCTATCAGATCTAGTCTCTCAAATCTATTTCTCCCTTCCACTGTAAATTGTTAGGGATTTGATTTAGGTCATACCTGAATGGTCTAGTGGTTTTCCCTACTTTCTTCAATTTCAGTCTGAATTTGGCAATAAAGAGTTCATGATCTGAGCCACAGTCAGCTCCCGGTCTTGTTTTTGCTGACTGTATAGAGCTTCTCCATCTTCAGCTGCAAAGAATATAATCAATCTGATTTTGGTGTTGACCATCTGGTGATGTCCATGTGTAGAGTCTTCTCTTGTGTTGTTGGAAGAGGGTGTTTGTTATGACCAGTGCATTCTCTTGGCAAAACTCTATTAGCCTTTGCCCTGCTTCATTCTGTACTCCAAGGGAAAATTTGCCTGTTACTCCAGGTGTTTCTTGAGTTCCTACTTTTGCATTCCAGTCCCCTGTAATGAAAAGGACATCTTTTTTGGGTGTTAATTCCAGAAGGTCATGTAGGTCTTCATAGAACCATTCAACTTCAGCTTCTTCAGCATTACTGGTCAGGGCATAGACTTGGATTACTGTGATATTGAATGGTTTGCCTTGGAAATGAACAGAGAGCATTCGGTCGTTTTTGAGACTGCATCCAAGCCAAGTACTGCATTTCAGACTCTTCTGTTGACTATGATGGCTACTCCATTTTCTCTAAGGGATTCTTGCCCACGGGAGTAGATATGATGGTCATCTGAGTTAAATTCACCCATTCCAGTCCATTTTAGTTCACTGATTCCTAAAATGTTGACGTTCACTCTTGACATCTCCTGTTTGACCACTTCCAATTTGCCTTGATTCATGGACCTAACATTCAAGGTTCCTATGCAATATTGCTCTTTATAGGGTCGGACCTTGCTTCCATCACCAGTCACATCCACAACTGGGTGTTGTTTTTGCTTTGGCTCCATCTCTTTATTCTTTCTGGAGTATTTCTCCACTGATCTCCAGTAGCATACTGGGCATCTACCGACCTGGGGAGTTCATCTTTCAGTGTCCTATCTTTTTGCCTTTTTATACTGTTCATGGGGTTCTCAAGGCAGGAATACTGAAGTGGTTTGCCATTCGCCTCTCCAGTGGACCACATTTAGTCAGAACTCTCCACCATGACCTGACTGACTTGGGTGGCCCTACACAGCATGGCTCATATTTTTCTTGAGTTAGACAAGGCTGTGGTCCATGTAATTAGATTGGTTAGTTTTCTGTGATGGTGGTTTCAGTCTGTCTACCCTCTGATGGGAAAGGATAAGAGGCCTATGAAAGCTTCCTGAAGGGATAAACTGACTGAGGGGTATACTAGGTCTTGTCCTGATGGGTGGGGCCATGTTCAGTGAATCTTTAATCCAATTTTCTGTTGATGGGTGGAGCTGTGTTCCCTCCCTGCTATTTACCTGAGGCCAAAAGGAGAAGGCAATGGCACCCCACTCCAGTACTCTTGCCTGGAAAACCCCATGGATGGAGGAGCCTGGTGGGGTCTCGAAGAGTCGGACACGACTGAGTGACTTCACTTTCACTTTTCACTTTCATGTGTTGGAGAAGGAAATGGCAACCCACTCCAGTGTTCTTGCCTGGAGAATCCCAGGGATGGGGGAGCCTGGTGGGCTGCCGTCTATGAGGTCGCACAGAGCTGGATACGACTGAAGCGACTTAGCAGCAAACTATAGTGGAAGTAATGAAGATAATGGTGACCTCGGCAAAAGATCCCAGGCAGGTACTGCTACAGTCTGTGCTCTCAACCCTGCAGCAGGCCACCATTGGCCCACGCCTTTGCCAGAAACTCCCAGACACCCGCAGGCAGGTCTCCTATGGGTCACTGTTCCTTTCTCCTGGATCCTGGTGCACAAGGTTCTGTTGTGCCCTCCAAGAGTATTTCCCAGTCCTATGTAAGTTCTGGCAGCTCTATAGTGGGGTTAATGGTGACCTCCTCCAAGAGAACTTATGCCATACCCACATCCAGAGCCCCTGTCCCTGTGTCAGACCACTGCCGACCCGATGCTCAAACACAGTTCTGTCTTGGTCTCTGTGGGGTCTGAGTGTCTCTGGCCTGAACGGGGTTTAATTCTAAAGGTGAATTTGCCCCTCCTACCATCTTGCTGGGGCTTCTCCTTTGCCCTTGGACATGGGGTATCTCCTCACAGCCGCTGCAGTACCTACTGTCTTACTGGGGTTTTTCTGATTTTGGACCTGGGGTGTCTCTACACAGCCAGTCCAGTGAAGCATAGCCACCGCTCCTGACGTTGGACATGGGGTATCTCTTCTCAGCTGCTCCAGCAAAGCACAGGCCCTGCTGCTGACCTTGGACATGGGATATCTCCAGTGCTGTGCAGCCGCCACTCGCCGCTCTAGCACCACGAAGCTGTAAACATACATATAGCTGTATCAGTTCTGTTCAGTCACTCAGTCGTGTCCAACTCTTTGTGACCCCATGAACCACAGCACACCAGGCCTCCCTGTCCATCACCAAATCCCAGAGTCCATCCAAACCCATGTCCATTGAGTCGGTGATGCCATCCAACCATTTCATCCCCTGTAGTCCTTCTCTCCTCCTGCCCTCAATCTTTCCTAGCATCAAGGTCTTTTCCAATGAGTCAGCTCTTTGCATCAGGTGTCCAAAGTATTGGAGTTTCAGTTTCAACATCAGTCCTTCCAATGAACACCTAGGACTGATCTCTGTATACATACATACATTTAGCTAATTCACTTCATTGTACAGCTGAAACTAACACAACATTTTAAAGCAATTATACTCCAGTTAAAAACAAAAGATACAGGGCATCAGTGATAACCTGTGATAAGGTGGCATTTAGGGCAGGGGTGCAGTGAAGCTAGAAGTGGTGGTATTTAATGGAAGCTGACATTTACCTGACTGTGTCAGTTTTCTCAGTGAGGAGGTAAGGCAGACAGTACTTTGGTGAAAGTGAAGGTTGATGAGAAAGCATAAGGCCTAAACCACTTTGTTTCTTGTCTCTCAACTTTTTTGCAGTTTCATCTTTTCTGAATTTGTTCATTCCTCTCTTATAAAACTTTTGACTTTCCATCTTTTTTTCTATCCTATTTGGTAATACATGTGTTGTATCTCCTCTCAGAGATTATAACCTCTCTGAAGGCAGAGTTCATGCCAGTTTATCTGTGAATTCCTATGGTTGGATTGCAGTAGATGGTCAATAAAGATTTATTAAGAGAATTAAGCTTTTATGATAAATAAATTTATTTATTTATTATAAAATGAAATGCACTGTAATGTCCAGAAACTCTTTTACTTAAGCTAAAATATATTCATCTTTTTTTTTT
>NW_011476507.1:4214-21737 GCF_000754665.1 Bison bison bison | reverse complement strand
TCTTTTTTTTTTTCCTGAAGATCTACTCTGTATTGTAGAATATTCAGACAAGTTAAATCAATTATTTGGTCCAGCAGTTATAAAAAAATATGCATTACAGAAAACTCTGTAAGAATGTATTAGCAACATACACTGAACCAAAAAAAAAAAAAAAAAACTTTAGTGTGTATAAAATTATCAAATAGCATAAACATATCAATTGCAGTTCAAAGAAAGAAAAATTCTTGAAGTAAAGCCACATAGATTGCAAATTGTAAGCAATGTATTCTACATAGACCTTTAAATGCAATCTTAAAACAGAGTTTTTAAATGTTGCCAACTCTGTTCTTCTAAAATATTAACCAGATAAAATTATGTAACTATCTTCCAAAGGGTAAAAATATACAAAGATTTATTCTCAAGAAATCACCATATAATAGGGGCTACAAAGTGTTGATATATTAACGTATTTACAAATAAAATAATAATCAGTTGTGCTTGGTGAGTAGATTAGGTATTAACTTCAAAAGATTATATAATTATGGCTCTGGTTTATTTTACTGTATAGATCTAACCACACACTATGTAAATTTAAAAGATATTATATTCACTGTTTATGTAATTGTGTGGTATTTCCTCTAAAATTATAGTGAAAATATCTATAATTAAATAAATGCTCTCTCCAATTACTGAAAAGTCTCATAATCTTTTTGCCACTGTAAACAAAGAGCTATTGTACCATCTTTATGAGAGATAGCCATTCTTGACATTTCCACACATTTCCACTTTCTTTTAGAAGAAAGAAGTAACCAATTAATTCAGCAAACATGAGTTATCACATAAATACATTAAGCTTCATATTAAGCTTCAATAATTAGGGATAATGACACTGTATTCCTCCACTATTACAGATTGGCTAATTGTCTTTTCAATTTATATACTGTGCTTTTAACACTAAAACTGTTCCACATTTTCAGATAGAAAATGAATTTTTAGTGATTTTTAATCAAATTATCTATCTTCCATTGGCTCAAAAAGTCCCCAAAATGTCAAAGAAGCAACTACATCTGGATTCATCTTCAAACTATTTGATGTAACTATTTTCAAAAGGCTGGCTGGCTTAAAGTCTAAGGTTATTGTAAACAGCTGACTTGCAAACATGTGACTGTTGAAAGCTATCAGCCCTGATCATTTTATTCTTTTGAGTTTCATTTTATCTGCAAATTCATTCTTTTCTTTTCTGGGATTAAGCTCTTTTTTTTTAAATTCAGGAAAAATTAACTTTTGGTATGATAGGAGGCTGAGATTTGACGTTTAAATATATATAGCACTTATTATTTCTAAATCTTCAGTGTCTGTAAATACTCCCTGGCTGTGCTTCCTGTGGGGGGCTGTCATTTTCTGCGGCTGCTTCCTTACTTCTGGACTCCTCTGCCTTCTCTAACTGGGACTACTTCACTGGAGCTGCCCAGCATTATTGCTTTCTATGACTAAGACAGAACTAGAGAACACTCAAGTGGAATGCTCTGCAGAGTCCATCCTGTCTACCATCTTGCCTTATGGCTGAAGAATGAGGCCTAGGAATGGGATTTAACCTGACTTATAAGAGGCTTCCCTGGTGGCTCTGACAGTAAAAAAAATCTGCCTGCAAAGTAGGAGACCTGCAGTTTGATCCCTAGGTCAGGAAGATCCCCTGGAGAAAGGAATGGCAACCCACTCCAGTATGCCTGGAGAATTCCATGGACAGTGAAGCCTTGCGGGCTACAGTCCATGGAGCAGCAGAGTCGGACATGACTGAACGACTGACATACATTGAATAATGAGATAATCAGGACAAGAATCCCAATCATATTACTCTCAACTGAGTGGTCATATTTTCATGTACTTTAGGTTAAAATTTACTTCTCCATCTTCCTTCGACAAGAGTTGCCTGAATTCATTTTTCCTTACTTTTCACCAAAGATGTCAAGCTAGAGTATGGTTCTGTTTTCCTTCCTGTGATCATATTCATGTTTGTGAACCTAGCTTAGAGCTTGCATGAGTACCTGCAATATTGGTATACCAGCAGCGCTTTGGTGATTTGTTTGTTTTTTTTTTTTCCCTCCAAGCAAATGTTATCTAAGCAGTATAAAACTTCTCTTCTGTGTTGGTTGGTGACTTAACTGATGCTTCTCAGTCTCCTCCTCTGTGAACTAAAGATGATAATATTCACACTTAGCATCACAAGGAAAAGTAGCCTAGTGACCTTTGTCGATGTTCGCTATGTGTCAGATTTCTGGGTCTAGAAACATTATTCTATTTTCATAAATACTTTATGGTTTGGTTCTAATGCTTGCTTTGTTTTACAAATGAGCAAACTGAGGTTTAGGAAATTTAATTAACCTATCCAAGATCTTGCAGCAAGAAAGTGGGAGAGGTAGGGTTTGAACCAAGGCCCTTCCAGTGCACTATTCAAGAGTTCTTAGCACACACCCAGAGAGGACCATACATGCAACCCCTCACACTCAGTCACAGCATTCTACAAGTGGGAACGATTATTTGGCATTATTCTGAGATATATCCATTTTGTGGTTCTCTAAAATCATGACAAGGGACATTAAGGAGAAGGGCATATACCTTCATTTTTAATATGCTCTATTCACCCATAGTGTAACTTTAGGCAAGGTTCTTATACTAATGGTTTCCCTTCTTTGTTCATCTTATTAATAAGTCACTTAACACAGTCACACAGTCATGTCCAACTTTTGGCAACCCCATGGACTGTAGCCCACCAGGCTTCTCTGTCCATGGGATTCTCCAGGCAAGAAAACTGGAGTGGGTTGCCATTTCTTCCTCCAGTGGATCTTTCCAACCCAGGGATTGAACCTGTGGCTCATGTCTCCTGCTCTGGCAGGTGGGTTTTTTACCACTAGCATCACCTGGGTTATCTCATAGAAAATGTGGGTTTAGGATTTAGGAATCTTCTTCTAGACTCTGCATCTGACCCCTAGCCTCATCTCAAAGTAGAGACACATTCTGCTTCAAAATTTTTACAGGATAATCTGAATAAAAGTGGTATTAAGAGTGTTAATACCAGGTGTTATTTAACAATATTATAAAACTTTAAGCTAGAAATAATCATCCTTCTTAAAAGGGTAAAACATTTCAGTATGTGGAAATATATTTCATCATCAATGTTTCTTGTACCTAATCCTTGGACTGTGTTGGGAATTAAGATATAGTATATATTTCTTTACAGATATTGACTACAGTCCAAGAACTAGGCAGAAATAATAGCAGAAAAAGAGAACTAAAAAGATGCTTACTAGTGTAGCTGCTGCTGCTAAGTCGCTTCAGTCCTGTCCGACTCTGTGCAACCCCATAGATGGCAGCCCACCAGGCTCCCCCGTCCCTGGGATTCTCCAGGCAAGAACACTGGAGTGGGTTGCCATTTCCTTCTCCAATGCAGGAAAGTGAAAAGTGAAAGTGAAGTCGCTCAGTCGTGTCCGACTCCTAGTGACCCCATGGACTGCAGCCCACCAGGCTTCTCGGTCCATGGGATTTTCCAGGCAAGAGTACTGGAGTGGAGTGCCATTGCCTTCTCCGAACTAGTGTAGCAGTTTATTGTAATGACTAATCTTACAGTAAGATTTTTAGAATCTGAAGAAAACATATGCTAGCTAGTAGTGCAAGCTATATAATATTGTGAGTTCTTAATTTAAGCTTTGGAAAGTACTTCTTGAAGATTTGGATCAAGTCTTGGTGACTTGGTGACCAAAATTTCACTTTTCCGAAGTGACTGTAGAAGAAAAGACATTGTTTGAATCTTCATATTGCATCTATTATTTGTTCTTTAGATGACCTTTGTTCCTAAAGTTACTATATTTAAAAACCACCTCCAAAAAATCAAACAAGAGCCACTTCAACAAGACATGGCATGTTAAGGAAATCACTTTAAGGTATTGTTTGCAGAAAAGACACATTTATTTAAAAGTCTCATATGAAGAGGCTGTCTTAAAAACAAATGTTAGAGCCTAAACATGAGCAATCATTTGGTGATAAATATTAGATTGGTTTCTCATGCCAAAGTAAGGCCTTGGAATTTGTTTTCCAATTAGGCACACACACCAATTTATGTTTATTATCTGTCTTCCATATTGATAATAGCTTACTTCTCACAAACTTTCTGTTGTAGAATAAGGGACAGACCTGATCTAACCCCCAAAACAGACTAACAGAAACCCCAGAAAACGCAAATTCTTTCAGTAGCTCTGGAATTAATTAGATACACTGACCATTTTGGAAACTGAAGTCATTAACATGCTTTTAAAAAGATACTTTTGCTCCCTCTAAACTTTGCCAGCACAAGGAAATAAAAACAGCCAGAAGTTAAGTAGGCAGATCACTCAAAGTTATGCCTTTCGAAGATGGTCCACAAGGAAGAAACACGTTAGAAAAACTGTCCATTCTAGGCGCCCCCCATTCCAAATCCACAATAAAAGCACAAAATGTTACCACATGGGACCATGAACCATAAAGTGTGGGTTGAGGGGGAAGTTTGAGCATGTTAGTAGTTTACTCACGCAACCTATTTGGATGTCTGAGTTTACTTTTAATTAAAAACGGGGATTATGTCTAAATACTTCAGAGCTGTTGAGAGTCTGAGCTAGGTTATCACCTGAATTATAGTGAAACCTCAAACAGGTGAAATGTTTTAACTTCAACGATAATGGAAGGCCTGAGGGACATAAAATCATTAACTTATATTCCAGAGACTAGGGGATGCCAGGAATTTGAAATGATTAGGATATGAAATACAATGCACAATGAAGAGATAGTTCCAGATGGCATCTCAATGTCTCTTTGCCATGGGATGTTAGAGCATGGGAAATCATGCAGGCACCCACAGAAAGCACGCCTCCCGGCATTACAAACATTTTCTGGGGTGCTCATGTGGAACAATCAAAGAGAGATGGCCTCTTATCTATTAGCCAGATTTAAGAGTATGCCTCACTGTACATTCTTTCTCTACAGAAAACTTCCCTGAAGTTAGAATTTATATAAATTTTTAACATGCTACCCTGAAATAGGAAGACTTTGGTTAGGTGAGATAGTAAATTTCTTTCTTTTAATCTACTCAGAGTTTGGTCTTCTTTTGCTGTGGACTGAAAATATCCCAACTGATATATTGAACTTAAGGAAGTAATCAGCAACACAGATATAATTTTTGTATAAAAGTTGCTGTGTTAATTATCATGTAAAAAAATGGAAACAATAGCAACTTGTTTAGTGTAATCATGGCATGACACAGACTAAAGATACTCGGAATATTCCAAAGAATAGTCAATGACACTGGAAAACAGACTATGCTTATTTCTCAATTCTCAGTTGTATATAGAGGATAAGGCCTGAGTTTTATATATATATAAAGGCTTCCCAGATGGTGCTAGTGGTAAAGAACCTGCCTGTCAATGCAAGAGACAAAAGAGATGCGGGTTCAATCCCTGGGTCAGGAAGATCCCCTTGGAGAAGGACATGACAACCCACTCCAGTATCTTGCCGGAGAATTCCATGGACAGAGAAGCCTGGTGACCTACAGTCCGTGGTGTTGCACAGAGTCAGACATGACTGAAGTGACTTAGCACACATATGTGTGTGTGTGTGTGTGTATATATATATATATATATGAAGAAACAGTTGTTAGCATTTTTGTTTATCTCCTTGTTAATAAAATAAATATACATATATTAAAAGGATGTAAATATAAAAATGCTAACAATTGCTGTATCTTAATTTTAGATAATTTAAATTTTTGTCTCATTACCTTTCTAAATGTTTGAAATTGATTTACAATGAATAGGAAGTATTTTATAACCAATAAAACACATGTATATATTTAAAGAAGTGCTTCAGGAAATGGAAAACCTTATTTATGAGAAAGTAACTGGGACTCCAGCTAAGAGTAGTTGGGATCCTGGAAGGAGAAATTGAAAAATCAGTGATTAATGGCAACATATTGATCACTTTGCATAAAACTAGAGAAAAGACTTGCCCTTCCATGCCTGGCATGTGATATGCAGTTTCCACATGTTATGTGCTAGGAAGCAGAGCAGAAGGGAGAAATAGACATCTTTACATGATTTTTTTTTTTTTTTTGCAGTGTGATGGGGCGTGTCTATTATTGGAACTCTGGAAGAATAAGGAAGTTGGCATGATGACTGAGTGTAGGGTCATGACCTCAGCATTTTCAGCAAGTGTAACTCATGCATGTGGCTCAGCTCCCAAGCTCAGCTTTCCCAATGTGGTGTTTCCTAGACCCACATTCTTGATGCTTGAGAGTTATTCTCCTCTTAAACACTGAGCCATGTGCTAGAATCATATACCTCCGTCTCAGACTATTTGACCAACAAAATGGATTAAAGTTGTGTTTGCAAAGGTGGGTTATAATGATTTTACCTATTGAGAGTTATTCATCCGTGTGTTGTTTTTATCATTTCAGATGTTTGTGGAAGGAGAATGTGATTGCTAGCCAAAATCTACATTATGTCATCTGCTCTGTTCTATAAACACATTACACACGCTGTACGGACATATGCCGTGGGCTGTGGTTAGCTAATTATGTTTAATGCAAATACACACATGTACATTCATTTTAAAGGGATTAATTATAAGTGCAATATTTTAGTTATGAGGGCTTTTGGAAAGACCTCATCCGAGAAGTACATCAGAGCCATTTACCAGTTTTTTTTTTTTTTTTAATGACTGCAAACTATTTGGAATATTGTATACAAAAGTGATTCTTGAGAAAATATTCACTAAATACATTGCATATGAGATAATTTGGCAAAAGTGCTCATCTATATTACAGATGTATTTGCTCCAGGTGCATCTGTTGTTAAAACATAGCACTTCTATTTTTATTTCAAATCTAGCATACAAACTATTTCTAAATACAGTCATTTGACTAGTAAAGATAAACAATGAAGCATAGCATTTGCCCTGATAACAAATAACTGAGCAAATGCATTTGTTCATAGGTAAAGTTAAAAAAAAAAAATTAAATCCATCATGTCAGACAGGCACAATGTTCATATCGTTCATTCAAACCACTGTGCACCGCCGCAGACACTTCTGCCTGCCCACTCATTGTCTGTCCTCCCCTTCACCTGTGGTGACAGCACCTGATTTTGACTGAGACAGTATGTAGCCAGGTGAACCATTGCATTTCCTAGCCTCCCTGGCAGCTACAAGTGGTCATGCAATCATCTTGGCCAATGAAGTGAAAGTGGAACTTTGGGGAAGGGAGCTCTAAATAAGTTTTTTAAATGGATCTCAATTCCACTTGTATACAAGTTTTGTTATTCCACTTCTTTCTGCCTAAACTGCTGGATGCAGAGAATCCAACCTGTGAATTCAAGGCAACAACCATATATAGGAAATCTGCACCGTGGGCTCTGGACAGAAAGTTGGAAGGAGCCTACATTACTGCTGGTGTTACAGAGTCTCCTATAGCAGTTTTGAGCAGCCTACCTCCAGGCATCTTGTTTCATGAAAAAAATAAAATCTTGTGTCTCGAGTTCCTGTAATTTGGGTATCCTGTAAATGAGGCTAAAAATGCATTATTTCCCAATAGAAGTACCAATTATGATTGTTAACAGAAATTTATTGTTAATAGATGTTGCAAACTCACTTAAAAATTGCCCATTCCCAATTCATAAAACAACAACAACAAAAATGTTTGAGTGACTCAAAATCAAATCAGTGTTTTGGGTAACTCAAAAAGAGTTCTTTCACATCACCCAACACATTGTTTCTTTGGCTTTAGGCAAGGGCTTTTTACTTCTGAAGACTATTCTTCCATATAGTGGAAGAATTTGAAAGTGAAGTCGCTCAGTCGTGTCTCTTTGCGACCCTATAGACTGTAGCCTACCAGGTTCCTCTGTCCATGGGATCTTCCAGGCAATAGTACTGGAGTGGATTGCCATTTCCTTCTCCAATTAAAGCATTTAGAGTCTCTTTAAAATCCATGGTGTCTTAACATAGATGTTTGCAAATGGGTTTCATGTATCCTAAGGTTGTAGATTTGTTCCAGTATTAAATAAGATATTTTAATATCATGAGTTTATGTTTACATGAAGGTGTAAGTTGATGTTCTCTTTTTTTTTCAAATTATGAATTTTTAGAAATTGAAGTATAGTTGATTTACAAAGTTTCAGGTGTCCAGCAAAGTAATTCAGTTATAATATACATTTTTCATATTCTTTTCCATTATGTTTTATCTCAGGATATTAAATATAGTTCTCTGAGCTGTACAGTAGGACTTTATTGCCCAGCTGTTCTATATGTAGTAATTTGCATCTACTAACCCCAAATTCCCAGTCCATCTCCAACACCCCCTTGGTAACCACAAGTCCTGCCATCCTGCAGTCCATGGATTTACAAAGAGTCAGACACAACTGAACAACTGAACTGACTGACTGATTCTCTGTCTGTGAGCCTGTTTCTATTTCAGAGAGAGGTTTATTTGGTTCTACTGTCTTTAGAATCCCACTTACAAGTTGAAAGAGCTAACCTAGCTCCAACCCTCACATCTACAATTCAGTCATCAGGAAAGATAAAGGGTTAAAAGAAGGACATGCTACCTCCATTTAAAGATGCTTAGCAGAGGTGGTAGAGGACACTTGCTTTTATTCCATTGGCCAGAACTGAGGCATGTGGTCACAGTGAACTGCAAAGGAAGCTGGGGAGTTTAACCTTTAGTGTGTGTAGCTGTGTGCCTCCTAAAAATAAGTGGAGGAGGTTCTGTTATTCTGGAAAAAGAGAGAATGGATAATTAGAAGACAATGAGCAGTGTATGGCAAACCAACCTAAGAATCTTATAATGAATTCTGTTAGGCATAGATTCCTGCCAACTTTCAGGAGGAAGAAACACCATCAGATTTGTTCTTTTAAAATGTCATGGTGCAAAGAGTAGATTTGAGAGTGGCAAGGGAAAAAATGAACCAATCAATCGGTTGAGAGGCTACGGTGATAAGAAATGACAATCATAGGGGATATGGAGGATGGAGGATAGTTTTCCAAGATAATTGGAGGATATAATTTAAAAATTTTGATGACTGATTGTGAAAGGATAAGGGAAAGATAGGAAGAATGATTCTTAAAAAATATATGGTCACATCCAACAAGATAAGAAAGAATTTAGGAGTGAACTTCTAAAAATGGATATAAAGTATCTCGATTGGGCAGAAGTAATTGCTACATTTAGCGATCATGGTTGCTGTGCATTTGGGTGCTTTTTTCAGAGGCACCTGCAGATTTGCTCAGTTTAAACTACTATAATCTCAGTAAAGCAAATCTATAATTTTGGCTATGTTAGCAAAATGGCATAATCTTCATTCACTAGATCTTACCACATACAGGAAAAGAGACAATACTAACAAAACTATTAGAGCTTATTGTATGCCATTTTAATTCCCACACAGTATGTGCCAAGCACTGTGCCAAATTCTCCTACTCAGTTTTCTCAACTTAATTATAATAAAAATAATAAACCAAGTAACTTTCCTTGACTATTTACTCTGTCTCAGGCATTATACTAATCACTCTAAAAATATATTCTCGTTTAGCTTCACAACAACCTTAAGAGTCAGGTAATACTTTTCCCATTTTACAGCTAAGTAAATGAAGGTTTAAAGAGTTTAAGATACACACATGAGATGATACAGTTATTGACTATCTGGTCCAAACTCTAAACTCTGTTTAAACTCTAAACACTATACCTAACTATTTCCTTAATGTCTAATTAAGCAGATACTAAGTTATGTCCTATGAACCCTAAGGACTGGTATTCAACTTCCATATCATACACAGAATTTATACTAGCAAGTGCTTCTTTAAACTCTGAAATATTTATACATACTTAAAATGGTGGTGTAGAAGGACACAGAGCTTCATGTGATAAGTCTCTGTGCCTTTGGCAAGAGAATTTAAGTCTCTGAGTAATGAAATGATGGGAAGATCAGTACCAGAAGTTGATCAGAGGAAGAGATATCCTGTTGTGGTTTTGGAGGCTCTCCAAATGTATCAAATGTAAATCATTCTATTTAGAGCGCCTTTAATGTGTTTCTGTTCTTCCTTTCCTCCCTGACTCTTCAATAGGATAATGACTCATGACTAATTCTTCACCACGGTATATATGAGTCAGTTTACTCCTGGATATTTTATCATTTTTAAAGGAGAATGTGCTACCACTCTAGAACACGTTTTGAAAGACATTAAAAGTATAGGTTGATACATGCTGTAAACTGTAAAACATTATAAGGGAAATTGAAGAAGATTCAAAGAAATGGTAAGACATCCTGTGCTCTTGGATTGGAAAAATTACTCTAGCTAAAATGACCATACTATTAATACTCAAAGAAATCTACAGATTCAATGCAATCACTATTAAAATGCTTGTGACATTTTTCACAGAACAAAACAAATAATCCTAAAATGTATATGGAATCAAAAGACCCAGAATTGCAATTCTGAACAAAAAGAACCACACTGGAGGCATAACTCCTCCAGACTTTAGGCTATAGTACAGAACTACGGTAATCAAAAGAGCATGGTATCAGCACAAAAACAGATGTATGGATCTATGGAACAGAATAGAGAGCCAGAAATAAACCTGTGCACCGATAGTCAGTTAATGGACAACAAAGGAGGCAAGCATATACAATGCAGCAAAGATTGTATCTTCAGCAAATGATGTTGGGAAAGCTGGAGAACTACATGTAAATTAATGAAACCAGAATATTCCGTCACACCATATACAAAAATAAACCCAAAATTGTTTAATGACCTAAATGTATGACACAACACCATAAAACTCCTACTAGAGTACATAGGCAAAACACTCTTTGACATAAATCATAGCGATATTTTCTAGATCGGTCTCCTAAGGCAAAAGAAATAAAAACAAAAATTTAAAAAAGGGACCTAATTAAACTTAAAAGTTTTCACACAGCAAAGGAAACCATAAACAAAGTGAGAAGACAACCTATGAAATGAGAGAAAATATTTTCAAATGATGCAACTTGTTGACAAGGGCTTAATTTCCAAAATATACAAATAGCTGATACAGTTCAATATCAAAAACCAAACAACACAATCAAAAAAATGGGTAAAATACTTTAACAGATGTTTTTCCCAAGAAGATATATAGATGATCAACAGGTGCATGAAAAGATGCTCAGTATCACTGATTATTAGAGAAATGTGAGTCAAAACTACAATGTGGTATGACCTCACATAGATCAGAATGGACATCATTAAGAAGTCTACAAATAATAAATGCTGGAGAGGGTGTAGAGAAAAGGGAGTCCTTGGACACTTATTGGTAGGAATGAAAGTTGGAGCAGCCATTATGGAGGTTCCTTAAAAAACTAAAAATAGAGTTATATATAATATACAAACAATAAGGACCTACTGTATAGCACAGGGAATGTTGAAAAGAATATATATATATACATATATATGACTATTTGTATAACTAAATCATTTTGTTGTACACCTGAAACATTATAGATCAAGGATACTTCAATTAAAGCAAAAAAATAAATAATAAGTAAGTTTATAAGCAATCTTTTAGGGAAACACTAAACAGACCATTTAGTTAAGAAGCATTTTTGTGTTAGTTCTTCAGTCGTCTCTGACTCTTTGTGACTCCATGGACTGTAGCTCACCAGGCCCCTCTGTCCATGGGATTTCCCAGGCAAGAATCTTGGAGTGGATTGTCATTTCCTTCTCCAAGGGATCTTCCCAACCCAGGGATCAAACTTGGGTTTTCTGCATTGCAGGCAGATTCTTTCCCATCTGAGCCACCAGGGAAGCCCTTTGCATAAATTAAGATGAAGCAAATTCCATAATAGATCTGCCTGTAACAGCAAAGACATATTCTAATATTAAACATGAATGAAGGGGAGAAAAATCTATCATGTTGTTTATTAGTAATTTAATATATAGAGAAATATGGGGCAAGTTTCACAGGAGCCTGGATACCTTCATCAGCTGCCTTTCATCATTCTTCTTGTTCGTCAGCACATACAGGCTCAGATTCTTAGCTACATTGTTAGCTTACATTTTAAATTTATTGTTCAGTAAATATGTCCTTCAATTGTTTCATGCATCTCAGTGGTGTGCCGGATTGTGTAAACTTAATGCCAAAGATAAGTTAGGTACACACATGGTTGAGAGTTAATAAATTTGGCTGCCCTTAAATAAAGTTTACCTCTCTTGCAAATGTATTTAAAGTGCTGCTGCTGGTGCTGCTAAGTCATTTCAGTCATGTCCGACTCTGTGCGACCCCATAAACGGCAGCCCACCAGGCTCCACCATCCCTGGGATTCTCCAGGCAAGAACACTGGAGTGGGTTGCCATTTCCTTCTCCAATGCATGAAAGTGAAAAGTGAAAGTGAAGTCGCTCAGTCGTGTCCGACTCTTAGCAACCCCATGGACTGCAGCCCACCAGGCTCCTCCATCCATGGGATTTTTCAGGCAAGAGTGCTGGAGAGGGTTGCCATTGCCTTCTCCAAAATTTAAAGCACAGGAATTAAATGACACAAATCCTATTTACTACTGGAATTTAGCCCTATAAATCCCTAGCAGTGTTGAGATTATTTTGAAAGTTTAAAAGAAAAAGCATATGGTGAAAAAAAATTTTTTTGAAAACAGCCTTAAGAAAGAAACACTCATTAAATATTTAAAAGATAAACCTTATATGGAAATTCAAATAGAAAAATGGAAAATAGAGGTGTAAACAGTAAAGGTATAAAGAATAGAAGCACAATTAACTAGAATCATTTTTTTTTGTAAAGTACAATGTAAATCTTTGATGGAATAAATTTTTTCTTGAGCTATGTACACAGGTACACAATACACACAGAACACACACAGGGTGGGTGGGAGAGGGGAGTCTGAGTTCTTAAGTTTTATCCTAGTTGACCAATGTCAGTGATTTAAACAGATACTAGCTCTGTTGGTGAAGAATCTGCCTGCAATGCAGGAGGCCTCCTACAACGCATCCCTGGGTGGTGAAGACCCCCTGGAGAAGGAAATGGCACCCACTCCAGTATTCTTGCCTGGAGAATTCCATGGACAGAGGAGCCCAGAGGGCTACAGTCCATGGGGTTGCAAAAGTTGGACACAACTTAGCGACAAAACCACAAACTTATATCAGGGGACTTTTGTGAGTGGTGTGTGTGTATTTGGGGGGTTATGTGTGAATGTGAATGTGTGAGTATATGTGGTATTTTTACATATTCTTTCTTAAGACATTAAGCTTTCTAATCCAGTTATTTCATGCTTTTATTGTGAATTTTCTAAAATTTTAACTGCTAACATTTTAATATATGTTTTAGGTTATTTTGGACTAAATAGTAATTTACTGGTAGTATAAATCTATTTTGCCCACTGGTTGGATCACTAGAATCTCTTAATGGCATTCTAAATCTGAAGCATCATGTTACATCGTTATCCTACTGGATTTACAATTTACTATAGCTCGTAAAGTCATTATTATAGAGTGTCATAATTTTCTTCTTTCCCACTTGTCTTACATACAATTAGCCTTACTTTCCAATTATGAATCTATTTTATGAGTATATAGCCATCATATTGAATTGCAGTATTTAGCTCACATAATTCATATAATCACAAGCATTTCGCAATGTCAGTTTAATTACAAAATCAAGATCAGTTCAGTTCAGTCACTCACTAAAGTCCAACTCTGTGAACCCATCATTCCCAACTCCCACAGCTTGCTCAAACTCATGTCCATCGAGTTGGTGATGCCATCCAACCATTTCATCCTCTGTCGTTCCCTTCTCCTGCCTTCAATCTTTCCCAGCATCAGGGTCTTTTCCAATGCGTCAGTTCTTCTCATCATGTGGCCAAAGTATTGGAGTTTCAGCTTCAGCATCAGTCCTTCCAGTGAATATTCCAAACTGAATTCCTTTAGATGGACTGGTTGGATCTCCTTGCAGTCCAAGGGACCCTTGAGTCTTCTCCAACACCACAGTTTAAAAGCATCAATTCTTTGGCATTCAGCTTTCCTTATGGTCCAACTTTCACATCCATACATGACTACTGGAAAAACCATAACCTTGACTAGATGGACCTTTGTTGGCAAAGTAATGTCTCTGCTTTTTAAAATGCTGTCTAACTTGGTCATAGCTTTTCTTGCAAGGAGCAAGCGTCTTTTGATTTCATGGCTGCAGTCACCATCTGCAGTGATTTTGGAGCCCCTCAAAACAAAGTTTGTCACTGTTTCCATTGTTTCTCCATCTATTTGCAGTGAAATGACAGGACCGGATGCCATGATCTTAGTTTTTTGAATGTTGAGTTTTAAGCGAGTTTTTTCACTCTCCTCTTTCACTTTCATCAAGAGGGTATTTTGTTCCTCTTCACTTTCTACCATAAGACTGGTATCATCTGTGGATCTAAGGCTATTGATATTTCACCTGGAAATCATGATTCCAGCTTGTGTTTCATCCAGCCTGGCATTTTGCATGATGTACTCTGCATATAAGTTAAAGAAGCAGGGTGACAATATACAGCCTTGATGTACTCCTTTCCCAATTTGGAGCCAGTCCATTGTTCTATGTCCAGTTCTAACTGTTGTTTTTTGACCTGCATAAACATTTCTCAGGGGGCAGGTAAGGTGGTCTGGTATTCCCATCTCTTTAAGAATTTTCCACAGTTTGTTGTCATCCACACAGTCAAAGGCTTTGGTGTAGTCAGTGAAGCAGAAGTATATGTTTTCCAGGAACTCTCTTGCTTTTTTGATGATCCAACAGATGTTGGAAATTTGATTTCTGGTTTTTCTGCCTTTTCTAAAATCAGCTTGAACATCTGGAAGTTCATGGTTCACATACTGTTGAAGACTGGCTTGAAGAATTTTGAGAATTACTTTGCTAGCTTGTGAGATGAGTGCAATTGTGCAGTAGTTTGAATATCCTTTGGCATTGTCATTCTTTGGGATTGGAATGAAAACTGACCTTTTCCAGTCCTGTGGCCACTGCTGAGTTTTCCAAGTTTGCTGGCATATTGAGTGCAGTACTTTCACAGCATCATCTTCTAGGATTTGAAATAGCTCAACTGGAATTCCATCACCTGCACTAGCTTTGTTTGTAGTGATGCTTCCTAAGGCCCATTTGACTTTGCACTCCAGGATGTCTGGCTCTAGGTGAGTGATCACACCATCGTGGTTACCTGGGTCATAAAAATGTTTTTTATATAGTTCTTCTGTGAACTATAGAACTATAGTTCTAACCACCTCTTCTTAATATCTTCTGCTTCTGTTAGGTCCATACCATTTCTGTCTTTTATCAAGCTCATCTTTGTATGAAATATTCCCTTGGTATCTCTAATTTTCTTGAAGAGATCTTTAGTCTTTCCCATTCTATTGTTTTCCTCTGTTTCTTCGTATTGATCACTGAAGAAGTCTTTCTTATCTCTCCTTGCTCTTTAGAATTCTGCATTCAAAAGGGTGTATCTTTTCTTTTCTCCTTTGCCTTTAGCTTATCTTCTTTTCATAGCTGTTTGTAAGGTCTCCTCAGACAACCATTTTGCCTCTCTTTTTCTTGGGGATGGTTTTGGTCCCTGCCTCCTGTACAATGTCATGAACCTCTGTCCATAGTTCTTCAGGCACTCTGTCTATCAGATCTAATCTCTTGTCACTTCCAAGATTACCCAACCTGGGGATCTGGGAAAGGGACTGAGAAGTCCCAGGGAATTTGACTTTGGAGGCAAGTGGGATTTGATTACAGAACTTCCACAGGACTGAGGAAACAGACTCTTGGAGGGCACAAACAAAACCTTGCATGCATCAGAACCCAGGAAAAAGGAGCAGTGACCCCACAAAAGACTGACCCAGACTTGCCTGTGAGTGTCCAGGAGTCTCCTGGACGTGGGTTGGCAGTGGCCTGCTGCAGTGTCTGGGACACTGAGGCAGTGCATGAACAGGACCTTTTGAAGAAGGTCACCATTATCTTCACAACCTCCACCATAGTTTGGTCTTTGGCCAAACAACAGGGAGGGTACAGAGCCCAGCACATCAACAGAAAATTGGATTAAAGATTTACTGAGCATTGCCTGATCATCATGGTCAACAAAAGAGTCTGAAATGCAGTACTTGGATGCAATCTCTAAAATGACAGAATGATCTCTGTTCGTTTCCAAGGCAAACCATTCAATATCACAGTAATCCAAGTCTATGCCCCAACCAGTAACACTGAAGAAGCTGAAGTTGAATGGTTCTATGAAGACCTACAAGACCTTTTAGAACTAACACCCAAAAAAGATGTCCTTTTCATTATAGGGGACTGGAATGCAAAAGTAGGAAGTCAAGAAACACCTGGAGTAACAGGCAGATTTGGTCTTGGAATACAGAATGAAGCAGGGCAAAGACTAATAGAGTTTTGCCAAGAAAATGCACTGGTCATAACAAACACCCTCTTCCAACAACACAAGAGAAGACTCTACACATGGATGTCACCAGATGGTCAACATCTATATCAGATTGATTATATTCTTTGCAGCCCAAGATGGAGAAGCTCAATACAGTCAACAAAAATAAGACCAGGAGCTGACTGTGGCTCAGACCATGAACACTTTATTGGCAAATTCAGACTTAAATTGAAGAAAATAGGGAAAACCAATAGACCATTCAGGTATGCTGCTAAGTCGCTTCAGTCGTATCCGACTGTATACGACCCCATAGACGGAAGCCCACCAGGCTCCCCCGTCCCTGGGATTCCCCAGGCAAGAACACTGGAATGGGTTGCCATTTCCTTATCAAATGCATGAAAGTGAAAAGTGAAAGGGAAGTTGCTCAGTCGTGTCCGACTCTTAGCGACCCCATGGACTATAGCCTACCAGGCTCCTCCATCCATGGGATTTTCCAGGCAAGAGTACTGGAGTGGGGTGCCATGACCTAAATCAAATTCCTTATGATTATACACTGGAAGTGAGAAACAGATTTAAGGGACTAGATCTGATAGATAGAGTGCCTGATGAACTATGGAATGAGGTTCATGACATTGTACCAGAGACAGGGATCAAGATCATCCCCATGGAAAAGAAATGCAAAAAAGCAAAATGGCTGTCTGGGGAGGCCTTACAAATAGCTGTGAAAAGAAGAGAAGCAAAAAGCAAAGGAGAAAAGGAAAGATATAAGCATCTGAATGTAGAGTTCCAAAGAATAGCAAGAAAAGATAAGAAAGCCTTCCTCAGCGATCAATGCAAAGAAATAGAGGAAAACAACAGAATGGGAAAGACTAGAGATCTCTTCAAGAAAATGAGAGATACCAAGGGAGCATTTCATGCAAAGATGGGCTCGACAAAGGACAGAAATGGTATGGACCTAACAGAAGCAGAAGATATTAAGAAGAGGTGGCAGGAATAGACAGAAGAACTGTACAAAAAAGATCTTCATGATCCAGATAATCAGGATGGTGTGATCACTGACCTAGAGCCAGACATCCTGGAATGTGAAGTCAAGTGGGCCTTAGAACTCATCAC
>NW_011476507.1:2652-3020 GCF_000754665.1 Bison bison bison | reverse complement strand
GGAATACAGAATGAAGTAGGGCAAAGACTAATAGAGTTTTGCCAAGAAAATGCACTGGTCATAACAAACACCCTCTTCCAACAACACAAGAGAAGACTCTACACATGGACATCACCAGATGGTCAACACTGAAATCAATTTGATTATATTCTTTGCAGCCAAAGATGGAGAAGCTCTATACAGTCAGCAAAAACAAGACCAGGAGCTGACTGTGGCTCAGACCATGAATCCTTATTGCCAAATTCAGATTTAAATTGAAGAAAGTAGGGAAAACCACTAGACCATTCAGGTATGACCTAAATCAAATCCCTTATGATTATACAGTGGAAGTGAGAAATAGATTTAAGGGCCTAGATTTGATAGATAGA
>NW_011476507.1:0-940 GCF_000754665.1 Bison bison bison | reverse complement strand
GGACTGCAAGGAGATCCAACCAGTCCGTTCTGAAGGAGATCAGCCCTGGGATTTCTTTGGAAGGAATGATGCTAAAGCTGAAACTCCAGTACTTTGTCCACCTCATGCGAAGAGTTGACTCATTGGAAAAGACTCTGATGCTGGGAGGGATTGCAGGCAAGAGGAAAAGGGGACGACAGAGGGTGAGATGGCTGGATGGCATCACCAACTCGATGGACGTGAGTCTGAGTGAACTCCGGGTGTTGGTGATGGACAGGGAGGCCTGGCGTGCTGCGATTCATGGGGTTGCAAAGAGTCAGACACGACTGAGTGACTGAAGTGAACTGAACTGAGCATGGACTCGTCCATGAGAACAAGATCCAGTTTCCCCTCCAGTCAGTCTCTCTCATCAGAAAACTTCCATAAGCCTCTTATCCTTACCAGTTAGAGGGAAGACAGAATGAAAACTACAAAGTAAAGTGTCTGCCCACAATGAGGGAGACCTCCGTTCGATCCCTGTGTCGGGAAGATCCCGTGGAGAAGGAAATGGCAAACCACTCCAGTATTCTTGCCTGGAGAATCCCACGGACGGAGGAGCCTGGTAGGGTACAGTCTGTGGGGTCGCAAAGAGTCAGACACGACTGAGCGAGTTCACTTCACTTCAATTATGGGAGAGTACTATGGCAACCCATTCCAGGATTCTTGCCTGGAGAAGCCCATGGACAAAGGAGCCTGGTGGGCTACAGTCCATGGGGTTGCAAAGAGTCGGACACGACTGAGCAACTAAAACACAATATATAATGTATTCTTTTACTAAGTATTTTATTTTATTTATTTATTTTTGACTGTGCTGGGTCTTTGTTGCTGAGGGGTTTTTTCTCTAGTTGTGGTGAGCCGGGGCTAATCTCCAGCTGTGGATTACAGCCACTAGGGGGCGTGGGCTTCAGTAGCTGTGGCTCCC
>NW_011476506.1:12982-14289 GCF_000754665.1 Bison bison bison | reverse complement strand
AAAAGTCATGCACTCCACCACCGTGACCAGGGCATCAGTGTACTAAGATATATCTATGCAAAGCACTAAGCAATTGGTATGCCAACATTTGAAAAATATAATCATGTATTTTGCACATGCTCTAAATAGAATTCAAAGATGATAGAGATGTGGATTAATAAAATACATGCAAAATAAAATAAGTAATTTTAGTGTCAGTTCAATACTAGTCAACAGTGATATGTTTTTTAAAAGACAAATGTATCTTCTGTTTAGATTTGCAAAGGAAATGAGTAGGTTCAGAAAATAGAAATTCATATTCATAACACTCAAGCATTATATGGACTACTGTATACAATTTGAGGTAAAAAGCAATTGTGTATGATATAGGAAAAGCTGCACAGTTTCATAAATATGATCTAGAAATCAGTTATTTTAAGATAGCTAAAACAATCGAGGATATTTTTTTCTAGCAAAGCAAAAATTCTTGTGGCACAGGAAGCTATTTAAACATTCGTCATATGGCAGTGAGAGGTACTGAATTTATTGTATACGTTCAAGAGATTGGGTAAAATTAACTGCTTCAAACTATGGGAAGAAATATTTGGTTTCACAGCAAAGACAAACATCCCTATCATCAGACTCACCCTGACCTGACAGTCATAAAAGTTGGAGCACAGACTAAATAACCACGTACATAGCAGATATTCTCTCAGTCCAGTTCAGTCAGTCAGTCGTGTCTGACTCTTTGCGACCCCATGAATTGCAGCACGCCAGGCCTCTCTGTCCATTACCAACTGCTGGAGTTCACTCAGACTCACGTCCATCGAGTTGGTGATGCCATCCAGCCATCTCGTCCTCTGTCTTCCCCTTCTCCTCCTGCCCCCAATCCCTCCCAGCCTCAGAGTCTTTTCCAATGAGTCAACTCTTTGCATGAGGTGGCCAAAGTATTGCAGTTTCAGCTTTAGCATCATTCCTTCCAAAGAAATCCCAGGGCTGATCTCCTTTAGAATGGGCTGGTTGGACCTCCTTGCAGTCCAAGGGACTCTCAAGAGTCTTCTCCAACACCACAGTTCAAAAGCATCAATTCTTTGGTGCTCAGCTTTCTTCACAGTCCAACTCTCACATCCATACATGACCACAGGAAAAACCATAGCCTTGACTAGACGGACCTTTGTTGGCAAAGTTATGTCTCAGCTTTTTAATATGCTATCTAGGTTGCTCATAACTTTCCTTCCAAGGAGTAAGCATCTTTTAAATTCATGGCTGCAGTCACCATCTGCAGTGATTTTGGAGCCCAAAAAAATTCAGTCTGACACTGTTTCCAC
>NW_011476506.1:6689-10230 GCF_000754665.1 Bison bison bison | reverse complement strand
CTGAGCAGCCACCATTCCATGGGCATGGGGTAGCTCCTCTCGGCTGCCACCCCTGACCTCAGAGGTGGGGTAGCTGCTCTCATCTGCTGCCCTTGACCTCGGACGTGGGGTAGCTCCTCTCTGCTGTTCCTGCGCCATCGCAGCCTGGCACTCTCGGCCACTCCCCCAACCTTGGACGTGGGGTAGCTCCTCTTGGCCGCTGCCCCTTGGGCATGGGGTCCTCTTGGCTTCTGCCCCTGACCTCACACGTGACATAGCTCCTCTCAGCCGCGCTTGTGCAAGGTCGCGGCCACCCACGCTTGTGCACTGTTGCAGCCGCACCTAATGGGTAGTTGGATTAAATGTACTTCTAATATCTTCATTCTAATGGATCCTGATTATGTTAGACAATAGAGGATCAAATCCTTAGCTTAATCCCATTCTTTCTATGGAGTCTTGAGATAATATATCTACTCTCCAACTCTGAAAAAAACAGATATACTAAAATCCACCTTCTGTGTAAATTCAGATAAATGATTCCTATGAGGTGCTTAGCACAGTCCCATACAGTTGGTAAGAACTGGATTCTGTCAATGTTATTTTAGTTTCAATCTATTGAGTTGCTTTCCATTATATCTTTTGTCTCAGTGGCATTTTCATTCCTTCTATGATGGCTGGGATTTAAAATTTTTTTTTTCTTAAGACATTTTCTTGCTTCTACTTTCTACCTAAATACATACCATGATACAGAAATTTGAAATTATTATTAAATATTAACCTCTTAAATACAATATTTTCCAAGGTTGCCAAATAAAGTTTGAATAAATGTCTATCATTCAATGATTTATTTTACCCAAAAACAAAATCTTTTATTTTTATATCCCACCAGGTATCACATGATTTAACAATGACACAAAACAGCACTTGATAGAATTTCTTTTATGACTCATCATATTTCTTTATCTTCTATCACACATTCCCAGGGCATCTGATGAAATCTATTAAATAGTTAGGGTCCTTAAGTTAAGGGCTTTAATAATGTAAACCCCAGTTAAAAAGACCATTTTCTATGTGCTGAGGAATACCCTTCTTATGTTTACATTTCTAGAACACGCTTGATTCTTTATCAATTATTATGAGTTGCTTATTGGCTTTTCTTCTGTACTAGACTGTAAACTCAATGCAATGCTTGCCACAATGCCTTGCATACAGCTACCAATAAATATGATTTTTTAATAAAATTAATGAAAGAATTGTAGTGATAAATTAACATAGACTCCAACACAAGTGAAGGAATCTCTCACACTGCCTGAGTTGAAGTGAGTAAACAAAGAAATACTGGCCATACATTTATCCAGTGGGGACAGAAAGATGGTAAGGGAACCTTTGCTCCTCAGGAAGTGTTGATATTAGAGTGAGGACAGATAGAGACAGAAAATAGCTACTTGCAAATCTATTAGTGCACTGAGAGGGAGCTAGAACAGAAGATCTGACTTTTTAAAGTCCAGGACTGGGATTCAGATACATCCCTCTTGCTCCCAAAAACATCAGTGCTGTGTATTCTTCTACTCTATTTCTCTGAAGGGAAAAATGGTTCTGGTGATGCTGATGGATAGTTCTGAGTACTAACCTTGCAGGACTCATTGTAGAGTCATAACCTAGAAGACTCTGTTGTAATAATTTTGAGTCACTGGTCCTGACTTGTTGAAATCAATAGCCCTCTGCAAAGGTAGATTGATATGAATTGTGATTTACTCTCTGAGTATTGATGCTAAGAGTCAGATGAGGAACAAGTAATGTTAATGATCTCCAATTAGAATCAACTGTCAAGTATCAACTGTCAGGAAAAGTTACAATTAGCTCTTCCCTTTTCTCCCACTGACTCTAAAGTATTTAATAGTGTCATATCATTGTAATTTTTCATTTTTGTTAGATTATAGGTTGGAAGAAATGTTGTGATAAATCTTATTAGAGCTCTGGTGAATTTCACATCAAGCTATGTAAGAATTCAAAATTTTAGGAAATTTTTATGACCTGCATTAAAGGAACACTCTAAAGAGATTTCACACAAGAGATAAATAAAAAATCAGAAAAAAAATTTGTGTGCAATATTTGAACTTTTTTTTTCTCATAGACCTATAATAACTGTATTTAGATGTCATGATGTATTTATAAAACAGTAGTACTTTAAATATTTTAACATGTGTGCTGCAGGAAGGTTTCAACTGGTTACTGTCATAACCCCATGAAAACTCCTAACAAGTAGAATAAGCTAATGACTTTTCTAAGTATATAAACAAAAGAAATATTGGGAAATAATATAGCGATCTGTCAAATAATGTGAAAATAATTACTAGATATTGTTTGCTTAAGATATAGAGTAATAAAAAATCATGTTCTGGTTCAAGGTGACAATCTAGGAAGATCTACAACTCTGCAACAATATAGCTCATCATCTTTTCTCTTTATCTAGAAATTAAATTTACATATGGTAAAATTCTACATACTAAGAATTTTCTCAGTGTCAATATAGGTGATGTTCTTTTCTGGTCTGCTTATGGGAAACCATGGTAATCTAGACTGGAGTATTCGAGTTCCAGATACCACTGTATCTCCAGATTTGCTATGTTGCCCCATCAGATAACAAATATACATATTATTTTTTTAACACATATATGTTACATGCTTGAAAACCAAGAGTTTTGTTTCAAGGACTTGGGGTAGTTGACTTCATTTAATGGCTTAAAAAATCATGTGTTCATGAGTTATCTTACCTGTACTGGGGTTTGATACAGAAGTTACTCAATTTCATTCTTCTAAATTTTTTATAGAAATAATTTAGGATGTCATCAATTTTATTGCAGATCTTTGAAGAACTCTTCAAACATAAGTTCAATTGATTTTAACTTTTAAAAGTCATATGTAGCTAACTGGATAAAGTAATGGATAAAGATAGCATGAGATGTTTATGGCTTCCCGTAAATATTTTTTAAAAAGGAAATAAGAAAATTATCAAAGTCTTTCTAGTGCCAGGAACTATCTTAGGTCCTGCAGATATGGCAGTGAAATACATGCACGAGGATAACCTTCATGAACATTACAGTACAATAAGCAGGCAAGTACACACCCAAAACAATAAATGACATAGTAGGAGCATACAGGTTTGAGCAATGGTACAAATCAAAATTGCTGGGAGAAATATCAATAACCTCAGATATGCAGATAACACCACCCTTATGGCAGAAAGTGAAGAGGAACTAAAAAGCCTCTTGATGAAAGTGAAAAAGGAGAGTGAAAAAGTTGACGTAAAGCTCAACATTCAGAAAACTAAAATCATGGCATCTGGTCCCATCACTTCATGGGAAACAGATGGGGAAACAATGGAAACAGTGACAGACTTTATTTTTTTAGGAGGGGGGGCCTCCAAAATCACTGCAGATGGTGATTGCAGCCATGAAATTAAAAGATGCTTATTCCTTGGAAAGAAAGTTATGAGCAACCTAGATAGCATATTCAAAAGCAGAGACATTACTTCGCCAACAAAGGTCCATCTAGTCAAGAC
>NW_011476506.1:2819-5724 GCF_000754665.1 Bison bison bison | reverse complement strand
GGTAGAGAGAATGAAAATGTAGGAAGCAAGGATGGTTAAAACAGGAATCAGGACATTAAAAGCACTAAAGACTAGAGCCAATAATTCATTCATGGAGATGCTAGAACAGGATAGCTCCAAGAGTGGGAAGACATCACAGAAATAATGGTTAATCACATTGGCCTTGCAGAAATGGAGTCTCAACATAAAGCCTGTATGGATTGCAGATTCAATGATGCACAAAATATAAACTGTCACTGTGAGCTGGAAGCACCTATAACAAGACATGATGACATTGTAAAGCAAAGGGTTACAGATGGCAACATAGCGGTCATACGCCATTACAGCCAACATATAACATTCTGCAATAATAAAAACAATAAAGAAATAGAGCTGAGTCATACATTCAGGGTAAGAGATGACACTTTTCTCTGTCATAAAGTTCACCAGCATTTTAGGGGTAACGACAGTGGAATGACAGAAATCAATAAAGGACAAACTGGTGAGGAAATAGTACATGGGGGTGTGCAGGTGAGAACTGAGCCCTATCAGTGTGATCATGCCCAGGTTCCCCACCACCGTGACTGAGTAGATCCCTAGGAAGAAGACCAGAAGGGGAATCTGGAGCTCTGGTTTCTCTGTGAGCCCAGCGAGGATGAACTCAGTCACTGAGGAATGATTTCCAGGGTCCATTTTCTTCTCAGCAGGTTCTAGGTTTAAAAATGAGAAAATGAGTGTACTTTTCTGTTAAGGTGTGTGAGAGACAGAGAGAGATATTTTTGGACATATGTATGTGTGTGTGTGTGCTGCAGAGAGTAATCCTGCTGAGATCATTGTTTATTGGTCATCAGAGGACATAGTGTGGGGATTTCTTTAGCATTTATTGCCATTCTAGGACGACTATGATTCTGGTTGAATTAGAATGCTATGCTAAGTCACTTCAGTCATGTCTGACTCTGTGCGACCCCATAGACAGCAGCCCACCAAGCTCCCCCGTCCCTGGGATTCCCCAGGCAAGAACACTGGAGTGGGTTGCCATTTCCTTCTCCAATGCATGAAAGTGAAAAGTGAAAGTGAAGTCGCTCAGTCATGTCCGGCTCTTAACGACCCCATGGACTGCAGCCTAAGAAGCTCCTCCCACGGGATTTTCCAGGCAAGAGTACTGGAGTGGGTTGCCATTGCCTTCTCCTCTGCATATCTGAGATTACTGATATTTCTCCTAGCAATCTTGACTCCAGCTTGTGCTTCCTCCAGCCCAGCGTTTCTCATGATGTACTCTGCATAGAAGTTAAATAAGCAGTTTTGCTGGAGCAGCCGTGAAGAGATATCCCACATGCAAGGTAAGAGAAACCCAAGGAAGATGGTAGGCACTGAGAGAAGGTATCAGGGGGCAGACAGACTGAAACCACAATCACAGACAACTAGCCAACCTGATCACATGGACCACAGCCTTATCTAAGTCAATAAAACTAAGCCACGCCATGTGGAGCTGCCCAAGATGGACAGGTCATAGTGAAGAGGTCTGACAGAATGTGGTCCACTAGAGAAGGGGATGGCAAGCCACTTCAGTATTCTTGCCTTGAGAACCCCATGAATAGTATGAAAAGGCAAAAAAGACAGGACACTGAAAGATGAGCTCCCCAGGTCAGTAGGTGCCCAATATGGTACTGGAGATCAGTGGAGAAATAACTCCAGAAAGAATGAAGGGATAGAGCCAAAGCAAAAAACAACACCCAGTTGTGGATGGGACTGGTGATAGAAGCAAAGGAAAGAAGAAATGATTCTAAGATGAAACTGACACGAAGTGGTAATTGTTTGTAAATTATGGTTTTTTGGCTACTATAAGTAACTGTTCCATAAATAATACAGCATTACTAGTATAAAGATAAAAAATGTTTTGGGCCACTTTTATAAAAATTGTTGGTGTTGAGCATAGAAATTTGAATCTCTTTAGTAAGACTCTATTATAAGATTCTGCAGTAACTCTCCAACTGATTTTTTTTTTCCCCTTTGATCAGGACAGGTTTGAAATATTTCAATTATTTCATTATATCAAATGAAACAAAAGTGATACTAGGATTGGATAGAGAGAAGAAAGCAGCACAGTCTTATAAGGAACTGTATATTAAAGTGTAGAAGAAAATTACTGGTAAGGCCTTAGACTTACCCACGTTTACTTGGGGCCAAGTATTTATACTTTGAGTAAAATCACGGGTCCTGGAGCCAGACATTCTAGATTCTTGTCATTTATTATGTTTGGGAACATGGACATTTACTGAAACTAAATAAGTGTCAGTTTATTCAGCTTTCAGAATAAAATAGCACCAGGGCTTGCCCTGAAAGAAAACTGTAAATGCTAAATGAAGTCATCTACTTTAAATTGCTGGGCTTACTGCTTGATATTTTATACTATTTTAATCATGTATGCTATTATTTTATGATGATCATCATAGTTGTGGTTGTTTGTATCAAACTGGAGCTTCTTTAATTATTAGGAATCTGTGAGTTTATTCTTGTTATTTCTCCATACATAGTCACTGTAAAACAGTTTCAATGGAAGTGTCCCAGAGAGAATTTGGGAAAGGTATTATATGAGAAAATGATTCTGAATTTCCAAAAATTTTAACAATAAAACTAAAACATTGCCTATCTCAGCAAACCAAAGGCATATTTCTGATATGACACTATGACATTGAGTCTATTCATCTACATTTTCCACTCTCTAGAATTTTCTTCAGAGCAAATTTGACATCCTTATTCCACAGACTGTAGATCAGAGGGTTTAGCATGGTTACAATGCAGGTATAAAACACAGAGGACACTTTCCCTTGGTCCATGGAGCTCACAGATGAAGGCTGCAGGTACATGAATGCTGCAGATCCATAGAAAACAGCAACAGCTGAGATGTGGGAGCTGCAGGTGCTGA
>NW_011476506.1:0-1045 GCF_000754665.1 Bison bison bison | reverse complement strand
CAGGAAGACAAGGGGACGAACAGAGGATGAAATGGCTGGATGGCATTACTGACTCAATGGACATGAGTGTGAGTAAACTCCAGGAGTTGGTGATGGACAGGGAGGCCTGGCATGCTGCAGTTCATGGGGTCGCAAAGAGTTGGACATGACTGAGCACCTGAACTGAACTGAACTGAACTTTAGTTAAATCATTAACACTGCCTCCTTTTTAGTCTAATATTTGATGCTTATATTTTTTAAAAATGTTTTTCTTAGTTGATCTTTATCTTTAAAAATGTTCTTAAAAGTTTTTAGAATCTTGGAATATTTTAAAGATATTAATATCTGATAATCAAAATAATATAAAACAAATAAACCAACAAAGCCTCCAATGTAATTCTGATGATTAGCCAGCTTGGGGTACTAGTGAGTGACACAAAGTTCATGTAACAGCATGTTTTAGGTGGAGAACTTGAGAAAATTTTTTCTCCTTTCTTTTCCTTTAATGTTTTTATTTGTTTTACTCCTTTCTTCCCTTTCCTTGTTTTCATCCTTATTTCTCTACCTCCTTCCTTCATTCTTTCTTCAATAATTTAGCAAAAAGTGCTGAAACAGCACTTTACTACAAAATGAAGTTTAGTCAAGAGTATAAAAATTGAAAAAACACAGTTACGAACCTGTGTGAAAAAGAAGAGTGAAAAAGTTGGCTTAAAGCTCAACATTCAGAAAACTAAGATCATGGCATCTGGTCCCATCACTTCATGGGAAATAGATGAGGAAACAGTGGAAACAGTATAAGACTTTATTTTGGGGGGCTCCAAGATCACTGCAGATGGTGATTGCAGCCATGAAATTAAAAGACGCTTACTCCTTGGAAGGAAAGTTATGACCAACCTAGATAGCATATTCAAAAGCAGAAACATTACTTTGCCAACAAAGGTCCATCTAGTCAACGTTACTGTGTTTCCAGTGGTCATATATGGATGTGAGAATTGGACTGTGAAGAAAGCTGAGCGCTGAAGAATTGATGCTTTTGAACTGTGGTGTTGGAGAAGACTCTTGAGAG
>NW_011476505.1:17979-18630 GCF_000754665.1 Bison bison bison | reverse complement strand
AACCAGCAGCTGTGTCTAGCAAGCACTGACAAACAGAGGTGGAAAGCATTCATGGTCCCTTAGTTGGAAAAAAGGGGATGTGGTCTTCAGTCTAGAAGGATTACCATTTGCCTAAAAGATATTTGCAGAGCTAGTATTTCAAGAAGGGCTAAAAACTTTAAATGAAATAAATGGAGCTTGACACTCATAAAGCAATTTTAAGAGTCATAGTCTCTAAACAATATAGTCTAACTATAGGCCTATGAAGGGAAGCTGGAGAAATCCTCAAGAGGCCATTGACCAAGCCATGGGTGCTTGCAGTGGGATTTCAAGAGTAAGACTCTCTGCCCACTACTGGTGTCACCTCTGTTTCAGTGAAGTTTAAAGAAGATGTTTGTGAAGGGATCAATACTCATGGATTGAACCCATGTCTTTTATGTCTGCTGCATTGACAGGCAGTATCTTTACCATTAGTGCCACCTGAAAAGCCCCAAGTTTGTTAGATTTTTCTTAAAAATCCATTGTGGTGAATAAAAAAACTTTTTTTTTTTTCTTTTAAATTTTATTTTATTTTTAAACTTTACATAATTGTATTAGTTTTGCAAAATATCAAAATGAATCCACCACAGGCATACATGTGTTCCCCATCCTGAACCCTCCTCCCTCCTCCCT
>NW_011476505.1:16690-17277 GCF_000754665.1 Bison bison bison | reverse complement strand
CTTTTATTTCCAATATTCTGGGAGGTGGGTCATAGAGGATCCTGCTGTGATGTATGTCAGAGAGTGTTTTGCCTATGTTCTCCTCAGGAATTTTATAGTTTCTGGTCTTACGTTTAGATCTTTAATCCATTTTGAGTTTATTTTTGTGTATGGTGTTAGAAAGTGGTCTAGTTTCATTCTTTTACAAGTGGTTGACCAGATTTCCCAGGACCACTTGTTAAAGAGATTGTCTTTTCTCCATTGTATATTCTTGCCTCCTTTGTCAAAGATAAGGTGTCCATATGTGCATGGATTTATCTCTGGGCTTTCTATTTTGTTCCATTGATCTATATTTCTGTCTTTGTGCCAGTACCATACTGTCTTGATAACTGTGGCTTTGTAGTAGAGCCTGAAGTCAGGTAGGTTGATTCCTCCAGTTCCATTTTTCTTTCTCAAGATCGCTTTGGCTATTCGAGGTTTTTTGTATTTCCATACAAATTGTGAAATTATTTGTTCTAGCTCTGTAAGATACTGTTGGTAGCTTGATAGGGATTGCATTGAATCTATAAAATTGCTTTTGGGAGTATATTCATTTTTCACTATATTGA
>NW_011476505.1:15840-16590 GCF_000754665.1 Bison bison bison | reverse complement strand
TTGCTGTGGGTTTGTCATATATAGCTTTTATTATGTTGAGGTATGTTCCTTCTATACCTGCTTTCTGGAGAGTTTTTATCACACCCCAAGACACATATTAATCAAATTAACAAAGATCAAACACAAAGAACAAATATTAAAAGCAGCAAGGAAGGGAAAAACAACAAATAACACACAAGGGAATTCCCATAAGGATAACAGCTGATCTTTCAATAGAAACTCTTCAAGCCAGGAGGGAATGGCAAGACATATTTAAAATGATGAAAGAAAATAACCTACAGCCCAGACTATTGTACCCAGCAAGGATCTCATTCAAGTGTGATGGAGAAATCAAAAGCTTTTCAGACAAGCAAAAGCTGAGAGAATTCTGCACGACCAAACCAGCTCTCCAACAAATACTAAAGGATATTCTCTAGACAGGAAACACAAAAACAGTGTATAATCTTGAACCCAAAACAATAAAGTAAATGGCAACGGGATCATACTTATCAGTAATTACCTTAAACGTAAATGGGTTGAATGCCCCTACCAAAAGACAAAGACTGGCTGAATGGATACAAAAACAAGACCCTACATATGTTGTCTACAAGAGACCCACCTACAAAACAGGGGACACATACAGACTGAAAGTGAAGGGCTGGAAAAAGATTTTCCATGCAAATAGGGACCAAAAGAAAGCAGGAGTAGCAATACTCATATCAGATAAAATAGACTTTAAAACAAAGGCTGTGAAAAGAGACAAAGAAGGTC
>NW_011476505.1:12074-13998 GCF_000754665.1 Bison bison bison | reverse complement strand
CGGCTTCACAGCTGAATTCTACCAAAAATTTAGAGAAGAGGTGACACCTATCCTGCTCAAACTCTTCCAAAAACTTGCAGAGGAAGGTAAACTTCCAAACTCATTCTATGAGGCCATCATCACCCTAATACTAAAAAGCTTTTTAAAACTTAACCTTTCATTACAGTATTAAGAGAACTGCAGACTTTTAAACATAGGAATCCTGATTCTTTTCTAAAAAATAAACATAATGCAATATTTTTCTCATTCTGTTTGTTTTATTTTACTATCATTTTCTTTTTTTTTTCTTTCTTTCTTTCTTTTTTTTATTTTATTTTATTTTTTTTTATTTTTAAAAGAAAATCCATCCTGAACTTCTATGTGGTCAAGATGGGAGAAATAATAGAAGGTAGATTAATAGAACAGATCACATTACACCGTTATGAAAGCTAGGTCACAAACTTGTCTGTGAGTTTCCTCATCTATGATGAAAAAGCTATATGATTAATTGACTTACTCTGTTTGGGCTGCTAAAAAAGAAAATCCCACAGATTGGGTGGCTTATGCATTTATTTCTCACAGTTCTGGAGGCCAAGACTTCTAAGATCAAGATGCCATCAGTTTTGGTATCTGATGAGAGCCCACTTCCTGGCTCTTAGATGGCCATCTTCTCACTCATAGAAGGGGCCAGGGAATTCTTTGGGTCTCTTTTACAAGGGCATTAATCCTCTAATGATTTAATCACCTCCTAAAGGCCCCATCTTCAAATACCATCTCATTGTGGATTAGGTTTGAACAGATGAATTTGGAAGTTACATAAACACTTAAACATTCAGTCTATAGCCTTAATTAGATGATTCACAATATTGGTGAGGATAACATATTATTTTTTTCAGATAACACACTCTTTTAGGGCAGTGGTTTTCAGTGTGTGGTCCATGCATCACATGGGAACTTATTAGAGATATATATTTTGGGGCCTTACACCAGATCTACTGAAACAGAAACTTTGTGGATGGTACAGCTCTCCAGATGATTCTGAGGCATGGCCAAGTTTGTGAAGAACTGTGTTAAGGTAGGAGTCGTAAATTCTGTCTGGTTGCTTTGTGCCTAGGTAGAGGTAGTTACTTTGAGCTAGGCCTTAAAGAATGAGTCAGAATTCTGTATACCATATTTCTTCCTTTAGCTAAAAATAATTTGATGCATTTTTAAAACTAACAAATTTGCTATTGTGATGTTATAGGAAATAGCATTAGCTTTGTAGTTTCATATAGTTTACCTTTGTGCAGAATGATTTGGCATTATATATTAAAAACCTAGAAATTCCACTTTTGTTTGTTTGCTTTTTTTTAATTTTATTTTATTTTTAAACTTTACAAGACTTTATTCAAAGGAAATAGTTACTCAAATGTACAAATGTGAGGATACATGAATATTTGCCAAGCATTGTTTATAACAGTGAAAAAATGGTAATCTGCCTCAATGTTACTAAATAAATTATAACACATAAATCTGATGCAATTCTAAGTAACCATTTGTGCAGAGAGAGCAAATTAGTCAAGATGGTATGTTCAGGCTCTCTTGCCCTATGTTTTGCAAATAATGACTGTGTAACAGCTGAGATCACTTATAGTACTGTACATGTATGCCATGAGGTTTATGTAACAGGTGAGATCAATTATACCACTGTGCATGTGCATCACTAGGTACTCCTTTGGTCACAGGCTACTTTGTGCAGTAGGTATATATGAACTCCACCTAGAAAGCAGTGGCATTATTGCTGCATCATGGCTGTGTCTGTTGGGTCACCCATGACAGGAGAGAATATAGCATGTCTATTGCTACAGCTTTGGCATCAGCCAGGAGAGAATAATATTATGGCCGCTGAGCAGCCAGGAGAGAGGTTGTGTTGTGTTAGGTTATGCTATAGCTGCTGCTATGGCTG
>NW_011476505.1:10160-11974 GCF_000754665.1 Bison bison bison | reverse complement strand
AACATATCTGTAGTTCCTCTGGCTCCTCGTGTCTCCTTCCAGCCTCTTAGCTTGTGACATACCTAGCCTGGGTTCAACTAAGAGTATATATGGACAGTGTGAACAGCCAGACAGCATCAGGAACAGGATCAGCTATACAATTGTAGAAGTCAGCATGATGAAGAGCAATACACCATTAAATGGCTATTTAGATGTCTATTTATTGACAAGACACTACATTTTAAATTTTTTTTTTATTGGAGTATAGTTGCTTCACAATGTTGTGTTAGTTTCTGCTGTACAGCAAAGTGAGTCAGTTGTATGTATACATATATCCCTTCTGTTTTAGATTTACTTCCCGTTTAGGTCACCACAGAGCACTGAGTAGTTCCCTGTGCTATACAGTAGGTTATTATTAGTTATCTATTTTATACATAGTAGTGTATATATGTTAATCACAATCTCCCAATTAATCCCACTCCCCCTTACCACTCCCCTTTGGTATCCATAAGTTTGTTCTCTACATCTGTGATTCTATTTCTGCTTTGCAAATAAGTTCATCTGTGCCATTTTTTCTAGATTCCACATATGTGTTCATATAAAATATTTTTCTCTTTTCTGTTTTTTTTCCTTACTTCACTCTGCATGGCAGTCTCTAGGTCTATTTATGTCTCTGCAAATGGATATTTCATTCCTTTTAGTATCTGAATATTGCATTGTATATATATACCACATCTTTTTTTTTTTAATTTTTAATTTAATAATTTTAAAACATGTGTTCCCCATCCTGAACCCTCCTCCCTCCTCCCTCCCCATACCATCCCTCTGGGTCGTCCCAGTGCACCAGCCCCAAATCTTTTTATCCATTCCTCTGTCAAAGGACATTTAGGTTGCTTCCATGTCCTAGCTATTGTAAATATTGCTGCAATGAACATTGGGGTACATGTATCTTTGTGAATTATTGTTTTCTCCAAGTACATGTTTAGGAATTAGATTGCTGGGTCACATGGTAGTTCTGTTTTTAGTTTCTTTGAGGAAGCTCCATACTGTTCTCCATTAGTGGCTATACCAATTTACATTCCCACCAACAGTGTAAGAGGGTTCCTTTTTTCCACACCCTCTCCAGCATTTATTGTTTGTAGATTTTTTTAATGATGACCATTGTGACCAATGTGAGATGATACCTCATTGTAGTTTTGATTTGCATTTGTCTAATAATTAGTGATGTTGGGCATCTTTTCATGTGCTATTTTTGCCATCTTTATGACAGGGCACTACAATCAGAGCAACTATGATTGAATATAAACTATGATTATAAAACATATATGTATATGAGTTAAAGTGGTAAAAATATCTTTATATACATCAGCTTGCAGATTTACAGCCACAGAATAAAATGTAAATGGTTATATACTAGAATGTTTGCATTGGAATTATTTGTGATAGATAGGTATATATTTTTATTTGTTTTTGCTTACATATATTTTCTAAAGTAAGGGATTCTCTGGTGGCTCAGTGATAAAGAATCTGGCTGCCAGTGCAGGAGCTACAGGAGATGTGGGTTCAACCCGGAGTCAGGAAGACCTGTTGGAGGAGGAAATGGCAACCCACTCGAGCATTCTTGCCTGGAAAATCCCACGGACAGAAGAGCCTCTGGTGGGTTTGCAAAGAGTCGGACGTGACTGAGTGTGCGCGCTCACACACAAACACGCATTTTCTAATGTAAAACTCTATTCTTTGTGTGGGCTTCCCTGATAGTTCAGTTGGTAAAGAATCAGCCTGCAGTGCAGGAGACCCCAGTTCGATTTCTGGGTTGGAGACCCCTGTTCGATTTC
>NW_011476505.1:7758-9090 GCF_000754665.1 Bison bison bison | reverse complement strand
GCTAGTGAGTGGGCTGCCATCTATGGGGTCGCACACAGTCGGACACGACTGAAGCGACTTAGCAGCAGCAGTGTGTGAAGTGCACTAAATATAATTATCAAAATTAGGGATACTCTGAGGTTGTAGAAGTGATCTGTGGTTTGGAGAGGTCAGGAAAACCTTTCTTGGAGGAAGTGAGCCTTACCTTTCTTGAGGCCTCAGTTTTCCTTTTTGTAAAATGCTGGTAATATTTTATTGTTGCACAGGATTGCTGTGAAAGATCTATTGAGAGTGTATATAAAGTATAGCACCTTGTCCAAAGTAGGCATTCAGCGATTTTTAACAATTATTATAACAAAATCAACGTTGATCAAGGAAGAGTTCATGTATATTAACTGTTCCTTAAGTTTTATTTCAAGAATAATTTTGTTCTACCTTATATGGCTTTTTATTAGTTGAACACAACTGAGAGTACACGCACGCACACACACACACACACCACACATAGAGAACATAAGACCAATTATTTTAGTTAGTTCAGTGACTAAACAAACCACAAAAAAGGTAGTATTGGCCCTAGCTACATTTTGTTAAACTAACTGGTCGATTAAGCAAAACAATCAACTCAGTGGTGGGGGGCAGGGAACAGCACATTTAAAGTAGCTGTTTATATGAATGAACTGATTGATTGCAATCAACAGTCAGTTAGTAAATACAGTTTATCAGAGAGCCCCATGTAGTCAACACAAATGAACCAAATAGGTTGTTTTGCACTGTATGAACTGTGCATGGGTGGACTGACTTTTACATTTTTTTTTGACTTTTACATTTTTTAATTGGTTGTGTTTAGGCATTGTCCTTGACCCTATATTGCTTTCAATAGTCAATGTTAAGTCTGTCTTATTTTCCTTTTAATTTTATAAATGTGAAGCAAACTAACTGCTTTTACAAGTGATGAAAATCACAAGAGAGTATTAAGAAAGCATTTATCCTTTTGTCCTGCAATCAAATGCATGTTATATTTCCTAAAAAATCAAACATAGGGGTTCCTAAACTGTCATTTTCATGGGCAAAATAAGCTGTATTGTAGTCTCTTTTGACTAAAAGGAAAATGTTCTGATCCAAAGCCAAGTATAAGAACTATTTCATATCTGGGATGGATATTTAACCTGGATAATGGAAGATTTGAGAAATGACAGAATTGCTATCCTTAGATATTTCAAGAGTTTCATGCATAACAGGAAGTAGGATTTATTTAGTTTTGGTAGGCAAAACTGGTTGAAATGCCGGGGATGTGGGTTTTTGGCTTACTAGAGGGAAGGACTTCTAACAATTATGATTGCTAGAAATGTA
>NW_011476505.1:4950-7658 GCF_000754665.1 Bison bison bison | reverse complement strand
GCCTCTACTTCAGCTCTTAGGGCAAGTTCAGTGAAAAAGTTGTTAATGTAACTGTCCACATTAACAACTTTTTCACTGAACTTGCCCTAAGAGCTGAAGTAGAGGCAACCCCTTTTGCTACATCTACCAACCAGATATCCTTTAGTCCTTCACACACTCTGGTAGTTGCTTGCAATGGTTGCAAGGATAGTCTCAATAAACATGAACATCTGAAGCTACTGAAATTGTATTAATAAACACAGATCTCTAAAGGTACTGAAGCTTCAAGAAAGTGCAAAGTTATATAAACAGAGCTAATTGTGCTTTTAGACAAATTCTGAAAGAGACAATGGTTATCTGAGTTGCACTATTTTTTCCAAACCCTTATCTTCCCAAGGCCTAGTGACCAGCCAGCTCTTTCCCACGCCTTTATCCCACGTTTCATTCCTAAATGTTCATAGACTCATTTAAGCAGTCATCTAATCCCTGGTAAGGTTGCCACTCAAAATAGGCTGATGATAGGGCAAGACAGATCTCAAATTTTGACAATACAGATAGAATTGTAAAACCAAATGGAAAACAAGAATCTTAAAATATATGTTTAGGGACTATTTGTCAGTGAAGACTTGCTTGTTGGTTATCTCTGCAAGCTTGATTACTTCTTCTTTTGACTACTAAGGAAAAAACCTGACTGAGGCTACTGCCAATATAGTGATTTTTTTTTTTTTTTTGATTCCCCAAAATATCTTCGACAATACTGTTATCCTGTTGTAGATTGGCAAGCTATTTTCAGTTTACATAGAAAAGATCTTTTGAATTTATCAAAGTTACACTTGGATACCTCTTTGCTAGACAAGTTTATTTGTATACCCAAACATGGACTGATATGCCCTTGACTATATTTATAGACTATTTTCTGCAGAAATACTCATTCTGATGCTTTCCCTAAGGAAGGATGGGAAGCAACAGCACAAACAGTACAAGAGCAAAGTACACTGATCTTCAAATATCATTTCAGTACTCCCTCTATGCAGCTACTTACATCCTAAGATTTATCCCTAGTCTACGGGCCAACAGTATAGCCTTGTGGATTCTGTGTCACTTCATCAGCAAGAATAATAAAGCCATTATTTCCATAATCAACTTCTCTGTGGCTAATTGTGCTCATGTGCTGTCCTTACCCTTCTGGATTTACTATTAAATCAGCCACCATTGGCCTTTCCAAAGAACCCGTTTCTTTCTGTACTTTTACCTGAATTATCTCAATATCTATGCCAGCATTTGTTTCTTGACATGTAACAGCCTTCAGAGATACTTCTTTCTCCTCAAGCCCTTCAGGACCAGAGGCTGGAATAGGTACGATCTGAGCATCATTGCTGCAATCTGAGTGATGGTAGGGACTGCCTGTTTGCCACTTGCAATTCTGAGAAATGTTGGATTAGATAACAACACTGAACACTCTGAGCCCTGACTTGCTGATTTAGGGTTTCAATACATTAGCATAGCATCTACTATTGGCATGATAATTGTAGTTGAACTTGGAAAGTTTGTATTCTCTGTTGTAATTATTACTTATTGTACAGGGAGAACAGGAAAACTTTTACAAGAATTCCAAGTTCTTCCTCAAACCACCAAAGATAAAAAAGGCTTTGTGGATGGTCCTTATATGTGTGGTAGTATTCACTGTGTGTTTCACACCTTACTACCTCAGTTTCTCATTCTTTATGGTGGTGAAGCAATAAACTCTTTTAAAACTGCTCCTTTATTAAGAGCACTCTATTTTTCCATATAATTTCCCTGTCTCTTGTAAATCTAAATTGCGGTTTTGATCCAGTTGTGTATTATTTTAAGATCTCAGAATTTTCTGATGGATTTTCAGAAAGTGGTAGTTTGGTTCTTCAGTCATGTGTGAAATGCAAGGATAGTGCTTTGGAAATTCAGCATAGGAAAGAGGGTTTTAAAACTATCTCTCTTGAATTTTGGGACGCTTCCAAAGTAATGTAAGAAAAGAATTACTTTTAAAATTAAAAGAATAATCTATATGCTCTATGAATTTATCTATGTCATCTTGAAGATCTTTCTTTAAAAAAGTTTTATACTTAAATGTGCCTCAAACATGGCACTCTTCCATTCAACCTCAAAATGATGATTCTTAAAAAAAATTAATGCTTATATTTTCTGTCAAAATGGAAGCATTGTTCTATGGAGCATATGTATGACAAAATATCTTTCCTTACAGAAAAGGATAAACAAAATCAATTGTACACCTGTTCCTCAACAATGGGTACAAAATTTTCACCTTCTCTTGTAAGAAGCAAAATGCAAATTGAAAACAGATGGACACAGATGAATTGTCTACACATTTTTAAATGCACAGGAGAGTAACACAATCCTAGCCTTACCAAAAAAAATATACAGAGGTGGAGTGGCCAAGGTGACAGAGTAGGAAGACCTGATCTCACCTTCTTCCACAGTTCAGTTAAGTTCAGTTCAGTTGCTGAGTCGTGTCCGAATCTTTGCGACCCCATGAATAGCAGCACGCCAGGCCTCCCTGTCCATCACCAACTCCCGGAGTTAACTCAGACTCACGTCCATCGAGTGAGGGATGCCATCCAGCCATCTCATCCTCTGTCGACCCCTTCTCCTCCTGTCCCCAATCCCTCCCAGCATCAGGGTCTTTTCCAGTGAGTCAGCTCTTCGCATGAGGTGGCCAAAGTACTGGAGTTTCA
>NW_011476505.1:3190-3597 GCF_000754665.1 Bison bison bison | reverse complement strand
TTGGCCCTGCCTTTCTTTGGGATTGGAATGAAAACTGACCTTTTCCAGTCCTGTGGCCACTGCTGAGTTTTCCAAATTTGCTGGCCTATTGAGTGCAGCACTTTCAGAGCATCATCTTTCAGGATTTGAAATAGCTCAACTAGAATTCCATTACCTCCACTAGCTTTGTTCGTAGTAATGCTTTCTAAGGCCCACTTGACTTCACATTCCAGGATATGTGATTCTAGGTGAGTGATCACACCACTGTGATTATCTGTGTCATGAAGATCTTTTTTTGTACAGTTCTTCTGTGTATTCTTGCCACCTCTTCTTAATATCTTCTGCTTATGTTAGGTCCACACAATTTCTGTCCTTTATCAAGCCCATCTTTGCATGAAATGTTCCCTCGGTATCTCTAATTTTCTTGA
>NW_011476505.1:0-1626 GCF_000754665.1 Bison bison bison | reverse complement strand
GAGGCAATTCTCTCAGAGAAGGCAATTGGGACTCACTCTAGGGTTATATACAGTGGTGACAGCCATTTTTGGACCTGTTGTCCTGTTGTGGGTGAGGCTAGGTTTTGTGTGTTGTGGTGAACAGGGCCAGTTCCAAGGGATCTCAGGGGTGTCCTGATGTTGGACCAACATCAGCAATGTTGGAAACACCATTTTGAGATTCTTTCTCTAACAGGCTGTTTGATGTAGAACCTCCTCTTAGCTCCTCTGAAACTGGCCCTACTCACCACAACACCCAAAACACAGCCTCACCCCCAACAGGACAACAGGTCTGTGAATTCAAGACCTCAGAGCTAGAGTACTCAGTATCAAGCTCGACCTACCAGTGGGCATGAACTAGCCCTTGGGTCCAGTATTACTCCTCAGCAGTGGGAATTAGGCCTAGGATGATTGGGTCCTAGACCTTCTCACTTGTGGGTGGACACCAATTCTGGGACCTTTTCATACTGCACCCAGAGACCCCAGGATCCTGTGGGCCAGAACTAGCCCCAGAACTCTTTTGTTCCTAGCTCTATCTACTATTGGGTGGATACCAACTCTAGGACTCCATCCCATAGCCAGAGACCCCAGATCTTAGCTCTGCACATAATGTGCTGGTAGTATTTTTGGGGATCAAAACTTACCCACTAGTGGGAAGGCAGCAACATTAGGATACCCAGTGCACCAGATCCACCCATGAGGAGGTTGACACCAGCCCCAGGACAGCTTCAGCGTCTCAGCCACCTGCCTTCGGCCATGGCCCAGCCCAACAGCAGGTGGATACTAGGTATGGGATCCCAACCCTGCAGTCAACTACCTGGCACCATATACATGACATGGCACCATATACCAGTGGACTGTCACCAGTTTGGGAACTCTCCCGGTCATGCAGCTAACCATGGAAGGACCCTGCCCCATATACCAGAAGCTGGCAATCTCCACGCAAGGCAGGGCCTGGCAGCCAACTAGATTAGGAGACAGCCATGCTTACAAGTTTCTATAGTTGTCAGCTTATCATAGCAGAAAGACCCACATAACCCATACAGAGGCCACTCCAAAAGCATATAGCTCTGGTGACACGAAGGAAGTATGCTGTTAAGCCCCATAGCATGTCTCCTACATAAAGCCATTTCTCTAAGATAGGGAAATGTAAACAGCTTACCAAATACATAGAAATGAAAGAAAATTAGACAAAATAAAGTGACATAGGAATATGTTTCAAATGAAGGAACAAGGAAAAAAAATCCCAGAAGAACTAATTGAATTGGAGATAAGCAACTACCCAATAAAGCATCCCTAGCAATAATCTTAAAGATGCTCAAAGAACTCAGGACAAAAAAACAGTTGGACACAGTTAGAACAGTAAAAAAAAGAGTTAGACAATATAAAGAGGAACCAAACAGAGATAAATAATGCAGTAACAATTAAAAAACACACTTAGATGAGTCAACAGTAGATTAGATAATATTATACTTAGGGATAGATCAGCAGACTGGAAGACATAATAGAGGAAATTATTTTAGCCAAACAGAAAAAAGAAAATAGTAAAAAATATGGGAATATTTTAAAAGACCTCTGAGATGGCATAGGGATGAGATATGGTTATAT
>NW_011476504.1:21149-22954 GCF_000754665.1 Bison bison bison | reverse complement strand
AGTACAGTTATGGGAGAATGAGAATAAAATGGGAAATGAAATTACTAGAACAATAATTTAGACATTATAGAACTCTATCATGTCTGACTGATCTAATGAAGCACTAAATTTGGGCTCAAGAAAAGGCTAGAATTCTCCATTTTCTCTAGTTTTCTCTCATCGTTTGGCTGATACTGACATCGTTCACAGGTTTCTACATCCAAATCCAAGAGTACTGAGAATTTTTTTTAATTTTTAAATTTTTCATTTAAGTTTAGCTGAGTTACAATATTATATTAGTTCAGGTTTACAACACAGTGTTCAATAATTTTATATATTAAACTGTTCAAAGTTGCTGAAAAAAAGAATTGCTATAGTTCCCTTTGCTCTACAGTATATTCTTACTAAGAATTGAAGAAAGTATAGTTTAAAATGTGATGAAATAGGATTGGGAACACATGTATACCCGTGGAAGATTCATGTTGATGTATGGCAAAACCAATGCAATATTGTAAAGTAATTAGCCTCTAATTAAAATAAATAAATTTAAATTAAAAAATATGATGAAATATATTGATATATATTGAAAAAAATATGATGAATTCTAATGAAAATCATAGAAAATTACAAAAGACTGAAATCATGTAGTGCATTCTCTCTTCAATGGTGTAGTAAGCTAGAAATTAATGGGAAAAAAAGGAATTGTAAAATCACCAACTACACTGAAAGTCACCTACATACCTACAGAAAAATGAAAGAACAGGTCAATGCACCAAGAAACACAATGGATACTAAATTTAATAAATATTATTATAAGCATTAACACTCAAATTGCTAGAGTTAGAAGAAGGAGTCCTCTGAATTCTGAGTTGCTGAACATCCTTCTCTTATTTTGATGCAAGGAACTAGAGACATGTCCCACTACCAGATCTGGATGCCTGTACTTAAATCACCATGGTTAAAAGCAACCACTTGAACAGAAAATCAACAAGAAAACCATCACAACTGCTTCCTAATCAATCTCCAAGGTGAAAATCGCAGGAAAGCTGTTATTGGCTCATCGCTGGTCCCCCACCACACTTTGGTCCTATCATTTGGCTAACTGAGTTGCCAGTCCAATTGGCTGTTACTATAGAGACTGTGGCTACAGCTTCTGTCATTCAGTGATGTCATCATTTGGGCAAAACTGCACTTAAGCCAAGACTTTTGCATAAACCCCAAAAAGTTACAGGACATAAATCTGAATTAGGTAGAGATGTCTATGGGTTTGTTGTGACTTTGGGCATCCTGTATATTGAAGGTCAGGGCTATTTTCCTGCATTGCTGGAGAATTTGCGTGGTATGTCTTGCTCTGGAACTTGTTGGCTCTTGGATGGTGCTTGGTTTCAGTGTAGGTATGGAGGTTTTTGGATGAGCTCTTATCGATTAATGTTCCCTGGAGTCAGGAGTTCTCTGGTGTTCTCAGGTTTTGGACTTAAGCCTCTAAGAGTGTGCTTGAGACAATGCATTGTCACACACAGGCATGTCAATCATGGGAGCACCCCTCTTGATCATGGGGGCACCCGCCCTCAATCACATTCACACCCACCCATATAACCTACCCACCCTCACCTTGATTTTCAGTCTTATTCTTACAGTAGCCTCAAGACTTCTCCATCTATACAGCCCTGATAGTTCATAATTTTACACCCTCTGAATGTGCCCTTTATTTTCTTGCCCTAACAGAAACCAGGGGATTCTGTGTCCCCTGACATCCACTCAAGAGTAGCAGATGATTCTGATATGATAACATCAGGGTTTGCTCACCAATTATGTCATCCCTCCAG
>NW_011476504.1:20377-20579 GCF_000754665.1 Bison bison bison | reverse complement strand
GAAACAGTGGAAACAGTGTCAGACTTTATTTTTTGGGGCTCCAAAATCACTGCAGATGGTGACTGCAGTTATGAAACTAAAAGACACTTACTCCTTGGAAAGAAAGTTATGACCAACCTAGATAGCATATTGGAAAGCAGAGACATTACTTTGCCAACAAAGGTCCGTCTAGTCAACGCTATGGTTTTTCCTGTGGTCATGT
>NW_011476504.1:18170-18316 GCF_000754665.1 Bison bison bison | reverse complement strand
GTAGTGGGAGAAGCAGGGGAGTTAGGCCAGCCATCAATCCCTGGAGGAATTAGAGTGTGTCTAGATGGAGTCTGGGGAGGCGAATCTGGTACGAGGTTACTAACACCCAGTTGCAGGGGTGAAGTCCTGAGTAGAGGAGAGACAGT
>NW_011476504.1:12250-17749 GCF_000754665.1 Bison bison bison | reverse complement strand
TTTGATCATAGTAATGCTTCCCAAGACCCACTTGACTTCACACTCCAGGATGCCTGACTTGAGGTGAGTGACCACACCATCGTGGTTATCTGGGTCATTAAGACCTTTTTTTGTATAGTTTGTCTATGTATTCTTGCCACCTCTTTTTAACATCTTATGCTTCTGTTAGGTCCTTACCATTTCTGTCCTTTATTGTACCCATATTTGCATGAAATTTTCACTTGATATCTCCAATTTTCTTGAAGTGTTTCCCATTCTATTGTTTTCTTATCTCTCCTTTCTATTCTTTGGAACTCTGCATTCAGTTGGGTATATCTTTCCCTTTCTCCTTTACCTTTCACTTCAATTCTTTTCTCAGCTTTTTGCCTTCTTGCACTTTTTTTTAAACTAGATTAGTGTTTCCTAATTCTTGCTCCATGTGAGACTCATAGACAGAACCAGCAATGAGAATTAAAAATACTGATTCTAGGGCCTCTCCCTACTCCTGACCTACTGAATTAGAGTATAGTATGGTGGGCATCTATGATTTTTTAAAACATCACCAGTAGGTCGGATACATATATACCAGAGCTCATGAATTGTGCGTTGCATGTCAGTTCAGTCGCTCAGTCGTGTCCGACTCTTTGTGACCCCATGGATTGCAGCACGCCGGGCTTCCCTGTCCTTCACCAACTCCCAGAGCTTGCTCAAACTTATGTCCATTGTGTCAGTGATGCCATCCAACCATCTCAGCCTCTGTTGTCCCCTTCTCCTTCTGCCTTTAATCTTTCCCAGGATCAGGGTCTTTTCCAATGAGTCAGTTCTTCGCATGGTGGCCAAAGGATTGGAGTTTCAGCTTCAGCATCAGTCCTTCCAAAGAAAATTCAGGATTAATCTCCTTTAGAATGGACTGGTTGGATCTCCTTGCAGTCCAAGGGACTCTCAAGAGCCTTCTCCAACTCCACAATTCAATTCTTCAGCGCTCAGCTTTCTTTATAGTCCAACTCTCACATCCATACATGACTACTGGAAAAACCATAGCTTTGACGAGACAGACCTTTGTCGGTAAAGTAATGTCTGCTTTTTAATACACTGTCTAGGTTGGTCATAGTTTTTCTTCCAAGGAGCAAGTGTCTTTTAATTTCATGGGTACAGTCACCATCTACAGTGATTTTGGAGCCCAAGAAAACAAAGTCTCTTAGTTTCCATTGTTTCCCCATCTATTTGCCATGAACTGATGGGACCGGATGCCATGATCTTAGTTTTCTGAATGTTGAGTTTTAAACCAGCTTTTTCACTCTCCTCTTTCACTTTCATCAAGAGGCTGTTTAGTTTTTCCTCGCTTCCTGTCATAAGGATGGTGTCATCTGTATATCTGAGGTTATTGATATTTCTGCTGGCAATCTTTATTCCAGCTTGTGCTTCATCCAGCATGGCATTTTGTATGGTGTACCCTGTATATAAGTTCAATAAGCAGGGTGACAATATACAGCTTTGACATACTCTTTTCCCAGTTTTGAACCAGTCTGTTGTTCCATGTCTGGTTCTAACTGTTGCTTCTTGACCTGCATACAGATTTCTCAGTAGGCGGTTAAGGTGGTCTGGTATTCCCATCTCTTTCAGAATTTTACACAGTTTTTTGTGATCCACACAGTCAAAGGTTTTGGCGTAGTCAATAAAGTAAGTAAGTGTTAGTTGCTCAGTCATGGCCGACTCTTTGCGACCCCATGGACTGCAGCCCACCAGGCTCCTCTGTCCATGAGATTTTCCAGGCAAGGATACTGGAGTGGGTTGCCATTTCCTTCTCCAGGGGATCTTCCCAACCCAGGGATTGAACCCGGGTCTCCTGCACTGCAGGCAGATTCTTTACTGACTGAGCTACAAGGGAAGCCCAGTCAATAAAACAGAAGTTAAATAAATAAATGCATCCATTCTCATGGGTTACATGAGTGGATGCTAAGATTTGGTGCTCTCAGCAAAGTAATCCAGGCAGGTGAGATGATGTTTTGCTTATTTCCCTTTCCACAGGCGTGAGCAAGAGTTTGGATAAGACTTAACTGCCTACCCTGTTGCCTGAGTAATTAGAATTTTCTGAGGCAAATGGTCATTATGTCAGGGAGATACAGTGAGGACAGTCAGGTCTGCAAGGAGCTATTCACCTGTACTAGGTAAAGAGATGGCAGGTGGGAACGTTCCAAAGCAAGCCATTCAGCCTGGGTACTGCACCTGAGGGCTGATGCTTCCACTTTTCACTGCCTTTGATGCCCTTTCTAGGCTGGCAACTGCCAAGCCCAAGCTTGAGCAAATGAGCCTATAGACACAGCCAGGAAGATCTCTTTCTTCTAGAAAGGATGTGGCAAGAATTTGATTAGGGGTCTGCTCCCTTTATGGAGGCAAATCAATCTTATGGAAATATCATGAACTTTCAAATCCAATGGACCTTGAGTCTCACTCTGGTTCTGCTACATACTACCTAATTTGACTTCTGGTAGCCTCAGTTTTCCTACATACTGCATGGAATTTTGGGGAAATTGTGGTGCTGAAGAAGATTCTTGAGAGTCCCTTGGACTGCAAGGAGATCAAATCAATCAATCCTAAATGAAATCAACCCAGAATATTTATTGGAAGGACTGATGCTGAAGCTGAAGCTCCAATACTTTGCCACTTGATGAGATGAGCTGACTCATTGGAAAAGACCCTGATGCTTGGAAAGATTGAGGGCAGGAGAAGGGGGTGACAGAGGATGAGATGGTTGGATGGCATCATCGACTCAATGGTCATGACTTTGAGCAAGTTCCAGGAGATGGTGGAGGACAGGGAAGCCTGGCGTGCTGCAGCCCATGGGGGCGCAGAGAGTCAGATATGACTTAGCGACTAAACAACAACAACCACCCAGTCATTTTGAATCAATATTGTTTCTTAAAACAGAAATAAGTACCTCCTGGAGGTAGAGGCTTGTTCTTATATGAATATAGAGAAGCCACATCAGCCACGCCTTTTCCCCTACACATGGGTAGAATTTCACCTGGTTCACAGATGCTCTTGTGTCAAGCATTTGCTATCAATAAATTTTTAAAGCCAAGATTTCTGGACTGCATGTGAGTTGAATTTGTAAATACCCCTATGATCTGGGGGGAAAAAAAAACTACAGACTTTGGGCTACAATAGGAAAGCTAAAAGCAATAACCAGCAGATCGGGGTCTTCCCAACTTAACAAGAACATACTCCATCTTTACAGGGCTATTTACAAGAGGAAACCCTTAAGAAACATTGACTTGTGCCTTATAATAACATACTTGCTCTGAGCTTTTGGCTCAGATCTGCCACTTAACTAGCTTGGAGACTGGCAAATTCACTTTTCTGGGCCTCGGCTTCTAAAGTTGTTAAAGCAGGGGACTAAAGTAGACAACATTCTTCTATCAGTCAAACTTGAAGATTCCATGGGCATGCCAGAGATAGAACTGGATGGAGACTTATTCTTGGAAGGTAAGCTAGGGCCTTGTCTTCTTCTTTGGAATCTAACATGGTCAGACTATCAATAGGCACCTTTCTGCTCTTCCAGTACTATCAATAGGTCACTGACCAAGTTTAAGGGAAGGAGTAGGAGGGGGAAGAAGCAGAGAGCAATGCTTGTGTGCTGAGGCTACACCATGTGTTTTATATTTGCCTAGATTTACACGTAGCCTAAAGCCTGTTTGTTTTGTGCCTGTATTGTTTCAACTTCCATCCATTTCATTGGTTCTATAAATTGGCTTTAACCCAATTCCCTCTGTTTTGGTCATTAAATTTCAAATTGATTCTGGCTTTGTGTACAATCTCCTTCTTTCTTTAATAGAATCGATCTCACTCCCCAAAGTGATGGTCGGAAACTTGAAAGCAGGCTAGTTACTGTTCCCTTCCCTGCATTCAGTTTCCTACCATTTATCTTCCTTTGGATTTGCTCATTACAGCAGTGTCCAGCATCTTGGGCCTCAAATTCCTCTCTGATGGGCTGAGACCTCTTACGTGGAGGGAAGCTGGGTAATTCAGTGCCCCTTGGGAATACGCTGTTAGGATGGTCACAGCAAACAAGCCTGAAATGAGAAATTGAACCAAAGCAGTCTAGTCCTAGCCCAGTGAAGCTCTTTAGTTGGTAAAAGCCTTTGGACATTTGCCAAGACCCGAAATGGTCCCATCTTACCTGAGCATAGAAGGGAGCTATATCTGAGCAATGATAGATCATCTGGCCCAGAGATGTGCTGGTAAATGCTTAACGACTGGCATTGTGGGGGGTGGGGGGAGGGAGAAAGCTCTGATTTGTCACATTTGCCATTTTCCATAGTGAAAATACTCTCACCATTGCAGGCAAGCTAACAGCATGACATCGCTAAATCTGGAGTTGAAAAAGAGATGAACACAATTGGCCCTTAAGGAAAGTGCCAGCAAACTCCAGTACCTCACCCAACAGCATCTGTAAGATGGGCCCACACAGTCCAAAGCTGCCAGACCTGGGTTTTCTGGGAACAGCAAGGATTGGGGAGGACAGAGTGGTGCTTACATACTGTCCTGCCTCTCCAAACTGCTCTTGGGAAAGAAGCATTAGAATTGAGTATAAAATGTCATATACTTTAAACTCCCCAGGAGAAAAACTCAGTGACATCATGATCCTCTCAACATGTTTTGTTTTTTCCCCCCTACAATTTGGGTCACCTTAAATTTCATTCATGGGACCCTAGTAGGCTTTTAAATAAGACTGCCTTCCTGTTTAAGTCTCTAGAAATGAACTTCCACCATATCCTGATAATGGAGAATCCTTTCTCTGTACCTAAAACCTCAGAAATGTGTGGTTCAACATAAATGCTGGAATCTGATTGTATCAAGGGACTGATCATCAAATTGATTGGCTCACAGTTAATCTAATCCACTTTGGTTACCTCAAATGTGATATTATCAGATTTATTTATGTGTGGCTATCCAATCACTGTAATGATTATACAGTGGAAATGAGAAATAGATTTAAGGGACTAGATCTGATAGATAGAGTGCCTGATGAGCTATGGACTGAGGTTGGTGACATTGTACAGGAGACAGGGATCAAGACCATCCCCATGGGAAAGAAATGCAAAAAAGCAAAATGGCTGTCTGGGGAGGCCTTACAATAGCTGTGAAAAGAAGGGAAGCAAAAGCAAAGGAGAAAAGGAAAGATATACCCATTTGAATGCAGAGTTCCAAAGAATAGCAAGGAGAGATAAGAAAGCCTTCTTCAGCGATCAATGCAAAGAAATAGAAGAAAACAACAGAATGGAAGACTAGAGATCTCTTCAAGAAAATTAGAGATACCAAGGAAACATTTCATGCAAAGATGGGCACAATAAAGGACAGAAATGGTATGGACCTAACAGAAGCAGAAGCTATTAAGAAAAGGTGGCAAGGATACAGAGAACTATACAAAAAAGATCTTCATGACCCAGATAATCACGATGGTGTGATCACTCACCTACAGCCAGACATCCTGGAATGTGAAGTCAAGCGGGCTTTAGG
>NW_011476504.1:11128-12150 GCF_000754665.1 Bison bison bison | reverse complement strand
CTGGGAGTTGGTGATGGACAGGAAAGCCTGACGTGCTGCAGTCCATAGGGTCTCAAAGAGTTGGACATGACTGAGTGACTGAACTGAGCTGAACTGAATTAGTTCTCAGCAAACACTATAATTTGGGCTGTGCTAAGGGTAGAGGGAAGACCTGAGTAACTGGGGCCATATGTGGTTGATTATTATTTCATAAAGGAGGAAGTGGTATTGGGAAATCCACACCATGGCCCAGACACCAATGACAGTGGAGGCTTACAGAGAAAGTCAATAGTCTACACCTCTTCCTGTTAGAAAGATTCATGTCTCCATGAATGATCTGAAATTGGGTTCCTCTGTAAGTTATCATCCAAATCAAGATACTCTTTAGAGTACTCTTTGGTGAATTAAGTCAACAGAAGTGAACTGAACTGTCTTGGGCAAACTAGAAAAGCTAGTTTCCCTGTCCTGGAGATAAAGCTCTCCAAAACTTGATGGTGTGAATTAACAGTAGACGGCCCTACTCTAGGCCCATGTTGGACACATCACAGAGTGCCCATAGATGCCCGGAACAGCACAAGGAGATGATATATCTCCCTGGGCCATGCATAAACCAGGGCATCAGCTGGGGTTTTGTGTTCATATTTTGCAGTATCTTCTCAGATGAAATTGCCACATTGATTGCAAAAAGGAAGAACGATTAGCACATTAATTAATTAGAATCTTGTTTTTAATTCTGCTGTGAAGACTAATCTTTTGTCAACTTGAATGAGATCCTAAGCTTACCCTAGCTTTAATTATAGTGTTATTATATAAAAATATTGGCTGGCCCTGGTCCAAGGTGCTAGAGTGTTTAAATTTAAATACTCCAGAGATAATTTAAACACATGATAATTTACTCATGGGTACTAATGACCCAAAGGAATTCCACATTGTTTAGTTCAAACAAATGATTATGTTGATAACAGAGCCTGAACTATGCTAATCATATTTTAAAATTCTTGGCCAGGGAGCATGAGTGCCTGTAAAATGTGTGTGTGTGTGTG
>NW_011476504.1:10560-11028 GCF_000754665.1 Bison bison bison | reverse complement strand
CCTGCCTGATTGTTGGTAAGTGACCATCTCCTCTAAGTTTTAGTTCCTCAGCTGTAAAATGAGCTTAATGACAGCCCTATCAGAGGAGTGTTTGGGAGGATTAATGAACCAGCATATTTAAAGTGCTGGGCACATAGTAGACTCCCCCCCAAATGGAGGGGTTCCCCAGGTGGTGCTAGTGGTAAAGAATCCACCTGCCAATATAGGAGACATAAGAGACATGGGTTCCATCCCTGCTTTGGGAAGATCTGCTGGAGGAAGACATGGCAACCCACTCCAGTATTCTTACGTGGAGAATCCCATGGACAGAGGAGCCTGGATGGCTACAGTCACTGGGGTCACAAAGAGCCGGACGTGACTGAGGCGACTTAGCATGCACACATGCATTCCATTTTATATAGACATTGTGTTTGTAGTTGTGTATTCTTGTATGTAGCTTCAGGTTTAGATTTTCCAGGTGTCTGTTTC
>NW_011476504.1:10028-10460 GCF_000754665.1 Bison bison bison | reverse complement strand
TGATGGAATTCCAGTTGAGCTATTTCAAATCCTAAAAGATGATGCTGTGAAAGTGCTTCACTCAATATGCCAGCAAATTTGGAAAACTCAGCAGTGGCCACAGGACTGGAAAAGGTCAGTTTTCATTCCAATTCCAAAGAAAGGTAATGCCAAAGAAAGCTCAAACTACCACACAATTGCACTCATCTCACACACTAGCAGAGTACATCATGAGAAACGCTGTGCTGGAAGAAGCACAAGCTGGAATCAAGGTTCCTGGGAGAAATATCAAGAACCTTAGATATGCAGATGACACCACCCTTATGGCAGAAAGCGAAGAAGAACTAAAGAGCCTCTTGATGAAAGTGAAAGAGGAGAGTGAAAAAGTTGGCTTAAAGCTCAACATTCAGAAAACTAAGGTCATGGCATTCAGTCCCATCATTTAATGGCAAG
>NW_011476504.1:9284-9928 GCF_000754665.1 Bison bison bison | reverse complement strand
CCTGGGAAATCCCATGGACAGCGGGCCACAGTTCATGGGGTCCCAAACAATCAGATGTGACTTAGCAATCAAACAGCAACAACAACAACTTACCTGGGTATATGGGTGTGTATTTTGGTGTTTGGTGATATGTCTTTATGTGTGTGTCTATGTGAGTGCTGAGTGAAGTCTTGTTACGCAGCTGTATGTATGAAGTGAAAGTATATATGTGTGAGTGAGCGTCTGTATGTATGAAGGAGATATGCCGTATCTGCATGAATGAATGGATATCACAGTGCTTTCTGTAGTTCATGATCCCCAGCTAGGCTGAGAAGACCACTTTAAGCATGACTTTTCCATTTCCAGCAATACCTTAAATTCTTTGGCCTTGATTTCATCCTTGTTTAGGTGGTCCATGTAGTGGAGATGGTTTAGTTATGTTTCTTTCTTTTATGGATTTGTGAGTAGTGTGTGTATGTTAGAACCAATAACTCCTTGGCTCACAATTAGCTGTTTCCTTTCTCCTGCTTCCTTTGTTCCTGCTCCTCTCTTCCCTTTCCTTCTTTATTTACAGCCTTACTGGCTTTTCACTTCACTAACATCAGGGAGAAAAACATCTGAAGCAGGTGGGACAGCAGTCCTTGGCTGTGAGACAAATTGTGAAC
>NW_011476504.1:8480-8894 GCF_000754665.1 Bison bison bison | reverse complement strand
GTCACTAAGGGCAGGGAGGCATTAAGGACAAACAATCCTCACCTTCCTCTTCCTGCCTTTCCTTAATTTCAAGTCAACAGCCTATTATCAAGCATTGACCACCTGAAGTCTCTAGGTTGGGTGTGGGGACCAGGCACACAAAGACCATCTCTTTCCTCTTGTTCTCCTCTCCACCTTACAATCTTTACCTTAGGCCCTCCTCACTGCTGCTAGGAGCAAAGCAGATCAGATTAACCAATCCTAAACTGCGTCGGTTAACCTTTCCCGTGTGTATTGGCATTTTAAAAGAGGGCCTGGGAACAGATTCATGTTCCTCCCCATGCTTAAGCAGTGCCCTTCTGCTGCTGCTGCTAAGCCGCTTCAGTCGTGTCCGACTCTGTGTGACCCCATAGACGGCAGCCCACCAGGCTCCCC
>NW_011476504.1:7001-7345 GCF_000754665.1 Bison bison bison | reverse complement strand
GGAAATAGGCTGCAAGTGTCAGACGTTTTTTATCTCTCTCTTAAGCTGCAGGAGGAAACAAACAAGTTTCATATTCTTTTTCCCTTACCTATACAAAATTAAAAGGAGGTTTCTTTTAAAATTCTGTGTTGCCGTGATGACACCTGGTTCCACCTGAACTTAACTTTCCTCAAACCTTGAGCTAACCAATGCATTTTTCTTATGGAAATGCTTTTCTTAGGCTATGTTAATGAACTATGTATTTACCTTAGACTCTGTCTTTCTTCAAGTCGGTTCCACTTAAGACTCATAACCGACAAACGGACTCAGAACTCAACAAACCAGTAAGTTTTTCCTATACAAAT
>NW_011476504.1:6440-6901 GCF_000754665.1 Bison bison bison | reverse complement strand
CAGGGAATCTTCCTGGCCCAGGGATTGATCGAACCTGCAACTCTAGTCCCCTGCATTGGCAGGTGGGTTCTTTACCACTAGCACCACCTGGGAAACCCCTAGCCCCACATACCCCCATGTAATTGTTGCAGCCATTGCCTCAAAAATTAAGAACTTTTCCCTCTCTTCCCTCTCTTCTTCTCCTCTAACTTCTACTTTTTCACAAAGCATTTTAAGGACCTACTTCTACTTGGTGATTTACAAAGGGAGCCACATCACTATGGGACCTGGCTTCTGAGAGTAAGACTCTAAAGTTAAAAAGACCTGAAGAGTATATATTTGTATGGGACAGATGGCTAAATATACTGAAATAAAATTGTGAGAGGTTATTCTTAATGTCCTAGTAAATATTACTAGTAGTAGTTAACGATTTTTGAGCATTACTACGTGCTTGGCACTGTATTAAGTGCTTTGCAGGCCTT
>NW_011476504.1:5728-6340 GCF_000754665.1 Bison bison bison | reverse complement strand
CTCTTAATCTATGTTAATGAGACTGTGTATTTGCTTGGACACTGCCTTTCTTCAAGATTCATGTCAATAGATTTATGGCCCGGGATGACTCACCTTGTGCCAATGCTATCTCAAAATGCATGTTGTGGGTGAAGGGCCTGGTGCCACTCTCTGAGTTTTGAGACATTTCCTTTCTCTAATTAGCAGCTTGCTAGTAGGTATATAACTTCCTGTTAAAGACTAGAAGGGGGCACTCTTTCTGCCCCCTTCTGATGTCTATGTCAGAAGATTTATCTATCTCTTTTATACTTTAATAAAACTTTATTACACAAAGCTCTGAGCAATCAAGCCTCGTCACTGGGTCCAGATTGAACTCGTCTCCTCTGGAGGCCAAGAATCTCGGCATCTTTCATGGCTCAGCAAAAATCTTTCACTAGGCTCTACAGAAGGGTGAGAATCACCCTGGAGGTGTGGTGTAGGTATGGCAGGAAATCACCACTACCCTATCCACAACCACTAAACTGAACCCCAAGACTCCCATAGGAGTCTAGGTTAGTAGAAGTCTAACCTAGCCCCACATGCGTGTGTGCTAAATCCCTTCAGTCATGTCCAAGTCTTTGTGACCCCATGGAC
>NW_011476504.1:5000-5628 GCF_000754665.1 Bison bison bison | reverse complement strand
AGATTCACACTCTAGTGCCACCACTTACCAGTTGTATGACTTTGGGCAAGTTACCTAACTTCTCTTTGTGTAGGTAGTCCTATAAACTGGAGATAATAATAGTACCTGTTTTATTAGGTGGTTGGGAGGATTATATGAGATAATCCATTTGGGCTTAAAACAATGGCTGATTCCAAATACTTGGTCAATTAACACTATTTTTTGTTAATGATTCCCCCATTAACCCTGTAAGGTAGGTACTATTGTTAGCTTCATTTAAAGATTATAAAACTGAGACTCAGAGAAGTTAACTAACTTGATCAAGCTCAAACAGATAGTAAGTAGTAGAACTACTGTTCAAACTTGGGGGCATGTTACTTCTCCTTGAGCTACTTTCCTACTCTTTATTTAATCTATGTGACAGATGAAAAAATACAATGATCAATACATGAGTTCTGGCTTCACCTATATTTTTAAGTGTGATATCTTATTAATTTTTACTATGTTGTTCTACCTTCATTGAGATCATTAGTAAATCTTAGTTAATGTTACCGCATTCTAACACGTGTGTGCATGTGTGCTCAGTCGCTTCAGTCATGTCTGATTCTATGCAACCCTATGGACTGTAGCCTGCCAGGCTCCTCTGTCC
>NW_011476504.1:4114-4900 GCF_000754665.1 Bison bison bison | reverse complement strand
GTGGATTTTTTTACTGCTGAGCCACCAGAGAAGCCTCATTCTAACACATATCTACATTTAAAATTTATATTTCACAACAGGGACTGGCCTCTGCCAACACTTTTATACCCTAATATCTATAACCAAAACCTAGGATTTTACTTAAGCTACTAAATTAATGCATTGTGCAATAGCATTATGGATAGAATTCTGAGTCTCAGATTTATCAGCTATTTGTTTGTGCAGCGGACATTACTCTCTGTTAAATCTTTGGCCAGAACAAATTCTACCAATGTAAAGGAAAGGTAAGTGTACTTTAGTACAGGTGAGGCAATGAGGGCTAAGTATATGATTAGGGAAGGGAGAAAAGATGTGTGTGTTTCATGTCCAGGCTGAGCCAAAAAACCTGTCAGTTGCCCCATCAATCATAGAAGTGTGGAGGACTGATGGGATTTCAGAGCTGTCTAAAAGATGGGAAAGGCCTTTTGACTGCCTAAAGGAAAAGTATTCCATGGAGAATATATTGTATTGGAAAAGGTTCTGAGGTTGGAGTGGGATGTGCCTGCAGGGAACCTGAAACAGGTGTGCCTTCACACATAAGGTATAACCATAAAGTGATGAATGTGACTTCTTTTGATACAAACATCAGGTCAGTTCAGTTGCTCAGTCGTGTCTGACTCTCTGCGACCACATGAACTGCAGCAGGCAAGGCCTCCCTGTCCATCATCAACTCCCAGAGTCCACCCAAACCCATTTCCATCGAATCGGTGATGCCATCCAACCATCTCATCCTCTCTTGTCCCCTTC
>NW_011476504.1:0-1537 GCF_000754665.1 Bison bison bison | reverse complement strand
ATTCCAGGTTCCTATGCTATGATACAAACATACCAGAACTTAATTTCCCAGCAGTGTTGTCCTCTTCAAAGCAGACATCTTGGGAGTATAGATTCTTAATGAAGCTCAACATACCTTTGAATATTCTCTTCTGATCTAGCCTTCAGAGCCAAAGGTGCAAATTGTACCCATTCCTTTAAGAAAGAAAGTGGAAATAGCTAGTTGCAATGTAAGAAGACTCTTAAGGCTGGAATATGACTCATGGCTTCTTAGCCACCACCTTTGATGATCACTTGGTAAGCTGGCAAGGTTATCACCTACACCAATATTGTAAACAGAGCTATCTTACTTAATTAAAAATGGTGAGACTCTATGGCCTCTGGGACCGTCTCCCAGGTATAACTCTTTTTTCATGTTTATCTTAAGCTGATGGTGTATCACCCTGCCTGAGTTTGCTTGCTTGCAAATGAACTAAATACAGTTAGATGAAAAATCGTCTACACTTTCTACTGTTTATGAAATAGACTCCATGTAGCCGAATGAATTACATCTAGGTCTTAAAGGATAGAGACAAAAGCAGGAGAGCTGTCAGAGGGAACTGGATGATACAAAATTGAATAGATAGAGATCACTGGGTGGTCCAAGATGCCTGATGACTGTTATCCTGAAGCCCATTCAAAGATATGTATGACATTTATTCTATCAGAGGTTTAGGATATATATGAGGTTTATTCTATCAGAGGCTTCAGAGATATAGACAAGTATGAAAACAAACAACTGTCACTTGGATTTAACAATGAAAAATGTATGGGAAAATTACACATAGTTTGGGATGGAGTTTAGGGTCAGGATCAGGGGTCTCAAATGACAGTGGACAGGGCCCAGATAAATGCTGGGGCTTGTGAATTTTACAATGTGAGTATAAACAGTGCTACTATAAGAACTCAACGTTAAGAAGGGGAAAAGAGATGTCAGTGTGTTAAGTATCAGCATGTCAAATGTTAGATTTTGTTAGTTACGAAGTAAGGATGAACCATAATATTTATTAAACATCTATTATGCTCCAGGTTTTTAAAATATATTGCTTCAGAACAAGCCTATGAGCTAGAGATTATTGTACCCATTTTATTGATGAGGAAACTGAGGTTCAGAGAGGTAAAGTAACTTGCCCAAAGACATAGCTACTAGGTGGCAGAGCTAGGATTGAACATAGATTTCACTGACTCCAAAGCTCATGCTCTTCATTAGTATATTAAGCTGTTCTTTAAGGCTGGGTGCATCTTACTGTGCACATAGAGAAGAAAGAGCTAGAGGAAAAAAGTTTTTTCAATAAAAGCCTAACAGTCTGAAGGAGAAAGACTTAAGAATGTGGGCAGCAATGGGATCCTAGGTTGTTGCTGCCAGTAATAGGGAATGTAGGAGGAAGATTTAAGCAGTGTTTTGAACAGAGATTGTAAACTGGTGGCCCATGGGCTAGATCCAGACAGCACATATGTTTTGTTTGGCCAGCACAGTGTTTTCTAAGATATCAAATTTATTTCCAGTATTTAAAGATAAT
>NW_011476503.1:12128-14203 GCF_000754665.1 Bison bison bison | reverse complement strand
GTCCTATAGTCTTTATTGGAACAAGTCTATTGATATGAACTTCACCATGTCAAAAAACAGCTCATTTCATTTTGGCAGAGTTTTGTTAGAAAGCTATGCCTCACATTGAACCCAAATTCTAGTAACCAAGTTTGGGAAGCCTATTTGTTTCCAAATGACATCTCTTTGAATATCTGAAAACAATTTATTTACCCTGCATTATTAGTTTTTTTTTTTTTTTCCATTCTTTATATCTTCAGCTACTCCACCCATTCATCACTGAAGTGGTTTTAAGATCTCTCACTCTATTTGTCTGGCACAGCAAATGCTATAGACTAGGTGGCTTTAAAAACAGAGTTTTTTTTCCTCACAGTTTTGAGTCAGAAGTGCCAGTATAGTTGGATTCTGATGAGGGTTTTCTTCCTGACTTGTAGATGGCTTTCTTTTCACAAAATCTATCAGATTAGGGTCCCATTCTTATGACCTCACTTAATCTTAATTACCACCTTAAGACTACATCTCCAAATATAGTCATATTGGAGGACTGGACTTCTACATATAAATTTGGGGTGAGGAGGACACAATTCAGTCCATAGCATTCACTATCCCAGATTACATACACTTAGCACTCTCATATAGTCAGAGTTATTCTTATAATGTAGTGAACTAAAGTAATCCAGGTGAGATCTGAGCAGTGCAAATAATGGGACTGTTTCTCTTTTTGGACAATATGCCATAATTTTTATGTTATGACCTAAGACTGTATTTAGTTTTATAGAAGCTATTTAAACAGGTTAGTCAGTTGTGTCTGACTCTTTGCAACCCCATGAACTGTAGCCCTCTAGGCTTCTCTGTTCATGGGATTTCCAGGCAAGAGTACTGACTGCAGTGGATTGCCATTTCCTTCTCCAGGGGATCTTCCCAACCCGGGGATTGAACCCAGGTCTCCTGTATTGCAAGCAGGTTCTTTACCATTTGAGCCACCAGGGAAGCCAGTAGCTATTTATGTTGTATATATAGTGCCTAATGAAAAAAATAACAACCTCGCCACTCACATTTAAACTTTTGGTGACTTCTCTCCATTATTTTCTTTGCTTTTAAGTGTCTGTAAATATAATTGTAATAATACTTTATAAGCAATTGTATGTGCTAAAAATTTCAACTTATTATATGAATTCCCTATGTTCCCTTTTTATAAATGTTTTTAAATGTTTCATATTATTTCATCTTAAGGGTGTTTCATAATTTACAAACGCGTTCCTTTCTGTTGACTTTGCAAATACTGTAAACACAGTGAGATTTATACTTGAACCCATATTTATTTGTAAATATTTTAGGATCTTTTTGTTCTTAGATTCATCTTGTGGGCGTATGCATGCACACACAGATACACACATCATGGTTTTGTTTTCTCAAATAATAGCTATCCCTCTTAGGATTGTGTCATGAATAAGTTTAAGATTCTTGTATATCCTATTCTACATTGAAAAAATATTGTTGAGAAGGCTAAAGGTCAAAGACAGAGTCACTGTTTTGCCACTTGAGATTTATGTTCAGGTTTACAAAGAATCCATTAATCAGCACTCTTTAAGAAAACTTGTATATCAAATTACAAATTCATACAGCAAAAATTTATCTAATGTCTATCAGGTAAAACGTGAGATTCTGAAGTCAAAATGGACCTTAGATAATCTTATATTCCAGGGCCCTAACATGAATTTTCAAAATCACTTTAATTAATTAATTAATTATGTTTTGATGTTGCCTCACTGCATGACATATGGGATCTTAGTTCCCAGACCAGGGATGGAACCCATGCCCCCTGCAGTGAAAGTACAGAGTCTTAACCACTGAATTACCAGGGAAGTCTCCCAAATTTTTGATGTCTCAAAAACCCACCACATGTGTGGCAGTCTCTTCTAGTAATTCTATCTTAAAAAAAAATTGAATTGGTTCAACATATCTTGCTTACTCCTTGGAAGGAAAGTTATGACCAACCTAGATAGCATATTAGAAAGCAGAGACATTACTTTGTCAACAAAGGTACATCTAGTCAAGGCTATGGCTTTTCCAGTAGTCATGTATGGATGTGAGAG
>NW_011476503.1:8989-11105 GCF_000754665.1 Bison bison bison | reverse complement strand
TTGCCATTTCCTTCTCCAATGCATGAAAGTGAAAAGTGAAAGTGAAGTGGCTCAGTCGTGTCTGACTCTTAGCGACCCCATGAACTGCAGCCCACAAGGCTCCTCCATCCATGGGATTTGCCAGGCAAGAGTACTGGAGTAGGGTGCCATTGCTATACGTCTCTAAAAAACTATTTACTAAAATTTTTCTCAGATTAAGAGAAATCTGTTAATCTATTCAGTTCACTTCAGTTCAGTCACTCAGTCGTGTCCAACTCTTTGCTATCCCATAGACTGCAGCATGCCAGACTTTCCTGTCCATAACCAACTCTCAGAACTTGCTCAAACTCATGCCAATCTATTATAGACTGTTAAAAATGAATTTTAAGTATTTTATCTTTAGAAATCTTTAAAGTGGAAAATTCAAGTTTTATCAAAAATATTATTTCTATACATTCATTTTTTTAAAGCAGTAACATTTAGGATAAAAAATTCAAGTTGTGAAATAGATATATTGTTCAAAGATTGCAAATGTATTTTTGAAAGCAGCTGAAAACTTTATCCACTAGAATTTTTACTGTATTAAAAACTGGAAATATCTACAAATATATGTGTTAACTGACATATCTATGGAGGTGATGAACTTGAATTTTAAGTCTCCGGGAGAGAATGCCTTGTTTGGCTCACTTACGATGATAATGGTACAAGTAATAAAACATTAACGGCTCAATAATTGAAGACTTTAAAGATGACTGATAAAAACTTTTTTTGATTACATTGCCATACAGAGTTATATGAATATGGAGGCAACTGATTTTGTCACTGGCCAAAAAGTATATTTGCCCCACCACATATATCTATCAACTTTAAGCAATAAAAGGGAGTTTTATGATAGTTGAAGGAGGCCAGGATTTGGAATGAATCATATTTGGGTTCAAATTTCAATTCTGCCTCTCCTTAGATGTATAGGAAAGCCATTGAAACTCAATTTTCTCATTTGTAAATTGGATATAACAAATAGACCTGGTTTGCAAGATTATTTTACATGTTAAATAATGTAATGTCTGGATAGCTTCTAGATCTGTGTACTGCAGTAAAAGGTATTTTAATTAATATAAATTTTTTCTAGGTAAGTGTATTCACCAAATACAGCTTTACCTCTAGATGATAAACAAAAACTTTAAAAATTTATCCATTTTGGAAGAAAAAAATTATATTAAATTCTCTGATTCTTTCAGGAGACTACAATGAACATAACTGACATGTTTCTTTGTGGTCCTGAATAATCACAAGGAATTCTCATCTTTATATTCTGCACTTATGTGGTGATGCCCTTGGCCAACTGATGTATTAAGAGCAGGGTTTGTCCTAGCCTCTAAATCATTCCAAGCTGTACTCTTTCAGATCTTACCTGATTTTTCTAGTTAATTTTTTAAACTTTTATGCTTAAAAAATGCTGTAAATATACTTGCCTGTAGTGGTCTGAACTTCATTTTCTTTTGTCTTTTTCTCTAATTTACTGTAGGCTCAAGAAAGCAATAATAATGCAATTTACTTGTACTATGCTTAATAGTCTATAGTGCAATTTCATAACCAATATCTCATTTGACACTTTGGTAAATAAACATAATTAGCTTTATTTTAGAAATGGAAAATGGAGGTGCAGAAAATTTAAGAATGTGCCAAAGATTTTACAGTCTAAATTTGAACAGACGTTGTAAAATTTATTTTTACTAATAAGATGCCTTGTATTTTCATTTATATTATGAATGACCATACATAAAATATAAATATACAATTTGAAATGATAGTGAAGTAACTTCATGTGTAAATTTTCTAAAGTCAAGAAATAAATCATTGTCAATATTCTAGAAGTCCTTGGTGTATTATTTCTTGAATATAGCCTTCTGCCCAATTTAGAGATAACTTTTCTTCTTAATTCTGTGGTTTCCTTTGAAGTTTTACCATGCAAGTCTACTTCTTAAATAGTTTCATTTTATCTGCTTTTGAACACTATATGTGTAATCACACAGTATGTCCTATTTTATGTCTAACTGCTTTATTTCAACAGTTATTAGTGAGATTCAGCCACTGTTTTATTAGTTTTCGAATATTCATGGACATTGCTGTATAGTAT
>NW_011476503.1:8356-8889 GCF_000754665.1 Bison bison bison | reverse complement strand
CTGTGACCCTATGGACTGCAGCTCACCAGGCTCTTCTGTGCATGGGATTCTACAGGCAAAATTGCTGGAGGTGGTTTCGATGCTTTCCTCTAGGGAATCTTGCAGATCCAGGGATCCAACACAAGTATCTAATGCCTCCTGCATTATCAGGCGGGTTCTTTACCACTGACACCACCTGGGGGCTTGCTAATAAGGTTAAGGAACTAATAATATATTTATTGGCTATGCTTAGATGGTCAGCTGTATCCAACTTTTGGCAACCCTGTGGACTGTAACCAAAAAAGCAAAATGGCTGTCAGAGGAGGCCTTAAAAATAGCTGTGAAAGAAGAGAAGCAAAAGGCAAAGGAGAAAAGGAAAGATAAACCCATTTGAATGCAGAGTTCCAAAGAAGAGCAAGGAGAGATAAGAAAGCCTTCCTCAGCGATCAATGCAAAGAAAAAGAGGAAAACAACAGATGGGAAAGACTAAAGATCTCTTGAAGAAAATTAGAGATACCAAGGGAACATTTCATGCAAGTTCAGTTCAGTTCAGT
>NW_011476503.1:7686-8256 GCF_000754665.1 Bison bison bison | reverse complement strand
CTCATCTCTTTGTATTGCTATTAGACATGCAGCTTGGAATTTTGGCTATAAACAATATTATGGATATTCTTACATGAGTCCTGGTACACATAAACTCGTATTACTGTAAGTCATATAGACTAGAATTGCTGAGTTGTAGAATATCTCCAATTTTATTCTATTACTCCAAATTCTTTTCAAAAATGGTTATACCAATTAAGACCTCTACTCCATACCATAATCAGAGTGTGAAACTTCTCACAGCTCCATACTGTTGACAGTATTTGATTTCTTTAGACTTCAGATTTAGCCATTATGGAGGATGTATAGGAATATTTAATGATTTCAGTTGTATTTACCTAACTGTTAATAGGGCTTCCCCAGTGGCTCAGAGGTAAAGAATCAGCCTGCAGTGCAGCAGATGTGGATTTGATCCCTGGGTCAAGAAGAACCTCTGAAGGAGGAAATGGCAACCCATTCCAGTATTTTTGCTGTGAAAATCCCATGGACAGAGGCACATGGTGAGCTACAGTCCATAGGGTTGCAAAGAGTGGACATGACTGATCGAATGAGCTTGCCCACACATGGATT
>NW_011476503.1:7196-7586 GCF_000754665.1 Bison bison bison | reverse complement strand
AACCTAGACAACATATTAAAAAGCAGAGACATTACTTTGTCAACAAAGGTCCGTCTAGTCAAGGCTATGATTTTTCCAGTAGTCATGTATGGATGTGAGGTTTAGATAATAAGAAAGTCTGAGCTCCTAAGAATTGATGCTTTTGAATTGTGGTGCTGGAGATAACTCTTGAGAGTCCCTTGGACTGCAAGCAGATCCAACCAGTCCATCCTAAGGGAGCTCAGTCCTGGGTATTCATTGGAAGAAATGATGTTGCAGCTGAAACTCCAGTACTTTGGCCACCTGATGAGAATAGCTGACTCATTAGAAAAGACCCTGATGCTGGGAAAGATTGAGAGCAAGAGGAGAAGGGGACAACAGTGGATGATGTGGTTGGACGGTATCACCAAC
>NW_011476503.1:2866-6549 GCF_000754665.1 Bison bison bison | reverse complement strand
AATACTTGAGCGGGTTGCCATGCCCTCCTCCAGGGGCTCTTCATAACTATGGGAATGAACCTAGATCTCCCACATTGAAGGAGGGTTCTTTACCATCTGAGCCACCAGGGAAGCCAAGGTGAAGTTTATTTTGTGTAAAGTTCCTGTTAAGCCATTTGCACATATTTATTGAGTTGTCTATTTCTTATGGTGGTGATTTAGTCACTAATTCATGTCCGACTCTTGAGATCCTAGACAGTAGCCTTCCAGGTTCCTCTGTCCAAGGGATTCTCCAGGTAAGAATACTGGAGTGGATTGCCATTTCCTTCTCCAGCTATTTCTTATGGCTCTGGGATAATTTCTTCTGTGTTCTGAAAAGGATCCTTTTTTTAGTCTCCCATTTCGTTCATTTCCTTTGCACTCTTTAATGTATATAAACTCTTACTTTTAAAAGTCTAATTTATTCATTTTTCCTCTTATGGTTCATGCTGTTTGTGTATTAAAACATTTTCATTTCTTGTGTGTATTAAGATATTCTCTTATATTATCTAAAAATTTTATTTTTTGTGGTTCACATTTAGGTCTATAATCTACTTGGGATTAATTTTTATGATGGTAAGCCTCCAATTTCCCTTTTTCTGATATGTATACTTGATTGACTTAACATTATTTGTTGAAAAGACTACTTTACATAGTTAACATTGCATTAATCAAAGAGTCCTATAAGTATTTGTCTATTTCAAGATTCCCAAAATGTCTCATTGGTCTATTTGTATGTTTTAGTGCAAATAGCATATCCCTTTTATTATTACAACTTTATAAATCTTGTCAATAATCTTGTTACATTGTATTCTTCTTCATAAAGGATGTCTTGTCTATTCTTATCCTTTTGTATTTTCATAAAAATTTTAGAATAATCTTATCAATGATCACAAAATTCCTACTGGCATATTGATTGCAATTTTGTTGAATTTAGACATGCTTTTACTACATGGGGTCTTTAATCCATAAACATAGTATTTGTATATAATTTAGGTCTTTTATTTCCATCAATAAAATAATCTTACATAGAAATTTTCTTTTTATTCATTGAATTTTTACATAAGGCACTCTGACAAAACATTATTTTATACACATTTGTTACTGTTGTAGAGAAATATGTGATTTTTTTCAATTTGCTCTATTTTCATCAATGTTGCTGAACTTTTTTATGAATGCTAACATCTTGTACATAGATTTTTTTAAAGTTTCTAAGTAAATAACCATATAACCTATAAATAATATATTTTTTTATTCATTTCAAGCATGTAGAAAACTGGGTTATTTTGCCAACCATTCTGTACCTCTATGCAATAAGATTATATAACCCAGACCATTGTCATGTGACTTGCTTGTGTATCCCTTTCTCACATCTATTACTTGGGAATTAGATATATGATATACTTTGGCCAGTGGCACATGAATTAACATGTTTGCCATGTTTGAGGCAAAGCTTTAAATGCCATGTTGTGGATTGGCTTAGGGTTTCTCTTTATTAACATTTTTGTTGGAATATTGTTGGTTTACAATGTTCTATTAGTTTATGCTATATGCAAAGTGAATCAGTTATAAATATACATATACTACTCTTTTTTAGATTATTTTCCCATGTATGTCATTAGAGACTACTGAGTAGAGTTTCTTGTGCTACATAGTAGGTCCTTATTAGTTATCTATTTTATATATAGTAGTGTGTATGTGTCAATTCCAATCTCCTAATTTATCCCTATCCCCCATTCTGTCTGGTAAAGCTAAGTTGGTTTTCTACATTTGTGACTCTATTTCTATTTTGTAGATAAATTCATTTGTACCCTTTTTTTTTATATTCTACGTATAATAAATATATATGATATTTGTCTTTATCTGACTTACTTCAGTCAGTATAACAATCTCTAGGTCCATCCATGTTGCTGCCAATGACATTACTTAATTCTTTTTTTATGGCTGAGTGATACTCTGTTATATGTATGTATCACATCTTCTCTATCCATTCCTCTGCTGATGTACATTTAGGTTGCTTAGATGTCTTGGCTTTTATAAACAGCACTGCATTAAGCACATGAGTGCATGCATCATTTTGAATTGTGATTTTCTCCAGATAATGCCCAGGGATGGGGTTGTAGGATTATGTGATAGCTCTTTTTTCAATTTTTTAAGGAACTTCTATACAGTTCTCCATAGTGGCTATACCAATTTACATTTCCAGCAACTGTGTAGGCGGGCTCCCTTTTCTCCACACCCTCTCCAGCATGTATTATTTGTAGAATTTTTGATGCTTTTCATTCTGACTGGTATGGGGTGATACTTCACTGTAGTTTTTATTTTCATTCATCCATAGGTGGAAGACAAAAATAGATCCTTCTCCAAAAGAGATACACAGATAGACAAAAAGTACATGAAAATATGTTCAACATCACTAATTATTCAGTTCAGTCACTCAGTCTGTCTGACTCTTTGCGACCCCATGAATCACAGCACACCAGGCCTCCCTGTCCATCACCAACTCCCGGAGTGCACCCAAACTCATGTCCATCGAGTCAGTGATGCCATCCAGGTATCTCATCCTCTGTTGTCCCCTTCTCCTCCCGCCCCCAATCCCTCCAAGCATCAGAGTATTTTCCAGTGAGTCAACTCTTCTCATGAGGTGGCCAAAGTATTGGAGTTTCGGCCTCAGCATCAATCCTTTCAATGAACACCCAGGACTGATCTCCTTTAGGATGGACTGGTTGGATCTCCTTGCAGTTCAAGGCACTCTCAAGTGTCTTCTCCAACACCACAGTTCAAAAGCATCAATTCTTCGGCACCCAGCTTTCTTCACAGTCTGACTCTCACATCCATACATGACCACTGGAAAAACCATAGCCTTTACTATTATCAGATAAATGCAACTCAAGGTTTAGGCTTTAGATGTGACCTTGTTCTGATCAAGAATGTATCCCAGATAGGGAGTGGTGCTTAACCTGGTAATAAGAATAAGAAGATATGTAGCAGCACTGAGTAGAACTGTATCCAACACACAATCTTCATGTAATGTGAGCAAGAAATAAATGTTGCTGAAATATTGGAGTTATTACCGAAGAAAAGCTGAAATAAAAAGTAACCTTCATCCCTTTCACTTTTTATCAATTATTAAGCTATGGTCTTTCTGTTCCAAATTCACCCTTCTATAATCTTTGTGGTGCTAGGGCTAAAATAGAGTACTTTTCTATTTGTAAACTGGTTCTGCATTAGATGATTTGTTTTATTTTTTATTTTATTTTATATTGGAGCATAGTTGATTAATAATATTGTGTATACAGATGTATAGAACAGTCTTTTGGACCCTGTGGGAGAGGCAGAGGGTGGGATGATTTGGGGGAATGGCATCGAAACATGTATATTATCGTATGTGAAATGAATTGCCAGTCCAGGTTTGATGCATGATACAGGATATTTGGGGCTGGTGCACTGGGATGACCCAGAGGGATGGTATGGGGAGGGAGGTGGGAGGGGGGTTCAGGATGGGGAACGCGTCTACACCCATGGTGGATTCATATCAATGTATGGTAAAACCAATACAATATTGTAAAGTAATTAACCTCCAATTAAACATATTAAAAAAAAAAAAACATGAGATTGCCAAAAAAAATATTGTGTATAGCAAAGTGATTCAGTTATGCATACAT